>NC_050451.1:11221664-11311664 GCF_903995425.1 Onychomys torridus | reverse complement strand
TCTTTTTGCTAAATGAACAAAACTGAATGTATGTATTATGTGTTATTGGACCAATTATTTATCTTGATAGTCATTTAGGACACATCAACTAAGTTTATTCTTTCATACAGATCTGCTGTGGAATATTATTTTAACTAGACAAAGATGTACTGTATTTGTTTATGCTGCAGAAAATTACTTTAATTGTGTAAAGGTGTGTAAACAGAGTTTCTCTGTCCCACCCCATCCTGCAGCTGCTTCCAAATAATCACTCAGAGGCTTATATTATTATAAATGCTTGGTCAATGGCTCAGGCTTATTACTAACTAGCTCTTGCACTTATATTTACCCATTTCTGTTAATCTATTCATCACCACCTGGCCCATGGCTTACCGGTCCCTTGGTATCTTGCTCCTTAAGCTGGCTTGCACCTCCAGACTCTGCCCTTTTTCATCTCAGTCCTCAGTTTGATTGTACTGCCAAATCTTAACTTGCCTCGCCATTGATCACACAGCTTTATTATCAACCAATGAGAGCAACACATATTCACATTGTACAGAATGACCACCCCATACCAGGTGTGTTACTTTTGTTTACACTTCATTTGTTTAATTATGTAATGATGTGTTACATTGGGTTTTTTTTTTGTTGTTGTTGTTGTCTTGCCTGCCTAAGGCACCTGATTGATCTGATAAAGAGCTAAACAATCAACAGGTAGGCAGGAAAAAGGATAGGTGGTGCTGGCATGCAGAAAGGATGAAAAGGTGGGGAAATCTAGGCTTGGAGAGAATAAAAGAGGAAGGAGAGAAGAATGAGGAACAGAGAACAAGGGAAGATTATCGGCCAGAAGCCAGGCAGCCACCAGCCAGACATGAGAAGCAGTGAAAGTAAGATATTCAAAAGGAAAGACAAAGTAAAAATCCCCAAGGTCAAAGGTAGGTAAAGAGAAATAGGTTAATTTAAGTTAAACAAGCTATCTGGAAATGAGTCTAAACTAGGCTGAGCATTCAAGTCTACATATCATGATCTGGGAGCTGGTTGGTGGCCCTAAAGAAAAAGCCTGGTACTCGAATCCATATGCACCAATACTTGCATGCTCTTCATCTGCTTCTCTTTGTGGGGCAGCCTGTTTTAGTCAGTGAGGAATCAGGTTGGCAGCTGTCCCATTTTTTACACACTGACTTCCTATGCCTAGAAGAACAACAAAAACAAAAAGAAACAAAGAATAATTAGAGAGTTACACAGTTACAGGTGTGAAAATGTATGATTTTCAGCAAATGATTCATGGAGTCTTGTTCTAGATTCTGTTTCTATGTAAGAGAGTAAACTCGTTCTTGTTTTTAATTCTCAAGATCTAGATCTTTAAATTCTGATTTGAATTATTTTCTTTCTAGTTGGCTTCTATCTTTCAGCTCTGTGGTTCTATGCACTGTAGTATAGTCTTTCCAGAAACCCTCCAGGTGCTGTCAGAACTAGCTCATAGCTGGTGTGGTTCCCATGACATTCCTGGCTATTAAAATGGAAGTTATTCTGCCTGACAAAGAAGAATCCTCTTAGTGTTCCCAACTCCTCCACTAGGTTTTCAATGATTGATGAAATAGAAGTGTAAAACTGCCATAGAAATATTTCCAAGATGGTATCTTATGCCTATGTCCATCATTTGTTTGGATTGTCAGTAACTACATCAATAGACTTATAGTAAATATCAAGACCAGATTTCTCTATACAGAAGACAAAAGTGAGATCCTTTGGAGAAGTTCTGTGATGAAAGACTTGGCTTAAGCCTCAGTGAACTTTTGCCTGTTTCTCAGAGTATTCCCAAGGGTGAGTGCTGTGAGAAAAATACATTTGCTCTTGAAGAGCATTGTCTGTACATCTGTACCACTATCAAGTATTTCCAGTTCAGTGAGCCAGTGTGAAGAGTATCTGGTCTCAAGAAGTGTGGGTCCCCAGATGTGGCTGCAGAGGAGAAACTGGGGAAGCAAGGTCTCAGAGGGGAGTGAGCACAATGGGTAGAAATGACCCAGGAGACTGTGTCAGAGGACAGCTTCTTTATTGAAGTAAGAAACCAGCTTATAGTGCTCAAGTGCGTGGGGGACAAAAGAACAAGGGAGTGCACCTAATTTGCATAAGTGGACCTGATTGAAGACAGGTGAACACTAATGAATCATCAATTTAAATACAAAAGCTCTCAGGAGGGAGTGCACAGAGGAAGTGCTGCAGAGGCAACTAGCAGACTGCTTGCTGGTCACATGATTTCTGAGCAGCCTGCTCTCTTGCAGAAAAACAGAAGCTTAACTGACTCTAACACAACAGGGCCTTTGCCTCTCTAGAGTTGAATGAGCCCAGGCCTGATTTGGGTAGGGAACAGTCCCTCACTTTCATGCCCCCAGAGCTGTCTGGGGTGTGGTCAGTGTTCTACAGTCTCTCACCCGGCCTGGGGGACCAAAAGGAGCTAACCCTCTAGCATTAGCTCCCACTGCTAAGACTAACAGTAATGACCTCTGAGTGGACTGCCATTGATTTTTACATCCAAAGTTGGTGGAAATCCACCAGCTTAGACTATATTGTGTTATAGAGTCGAGACCAAATTGTGTGGTAGAAGGCTGTTGTTGTGTTAACATAAAGAGATTGCATTTGTTTTGTGTTTAAGAGCATCATTACTGAACAGAATTTCCCCCATTCCAGGGTGTATCAGAGATAAGAACTAACGGAAGTGTCATAGTCTGACTTCTGAACCTTCATGTAATTTTTTCTACAGCATTATTGAAGCATGCTCATCTCACTTCATGAAGTATGAAGAAACAGTATTCTTTATAGATGTCTGCACATTGAAAGGGCTTCTTTTAGTTCACATAATATACTGCAATTCATCCAATACTCTCCCACACATTATCTCCTTGTCTCATCATTACCATGAAGTAAAACAGGGTTATAATTTAGAATGTCTACTCTTATTTACAGAATGTGGGAAATGGAAAATATAGGCAATTAAATGAAGTCAGTCTGACCTCCTATAGTACTCCAAAGAATCTAAAAAGAATTTTCCATAATTATTTTCTTTCCTTAAGTTTCTCACATTTTAATGTAAATACAATAAAAAGCATTTAAGAAAAAAAAATAAAAGAAACAGCAAACCTTGTTCCATACCTCCACAAATCCACTTATTTGAAAGTTCAATTAAGATTTTTATCTAGTCATTATTAGTTTATGCCTCCTTGGGTTTCTTAGTCCTTACTATTATTCATTCTATAGACATTGCTAACCACAAGAGAAATATTTGCCACTCTAGCATGAGTGTCTCTCATGTGAAAACACATACACCGTCATTCCTCTATTCCATCAAACTGCTTGAAAACTAAGTTCCCAGGACTTGAAATTTTACAATAGAGGCATGTATTTGTTATAATGGCTTTTTGAAGGCTATAATACTTTCAGATATGTCATTAACCTTGATGTGAACTCTGGTGTTTAATCAAATTCTTTTTTTTCAAACTCTTTACTTGTTCCTACTGTAGCTATGATATTCTTAAATAGGAATTTTGTCTGTGCAGTAGAAGAGACAAAAGGAAGAAGTAGGAAAGGCGACTTCAGCACATTCTTCTGTAGGGAAGAAGCAAGAAAAGTGACCTCAGCACATTGTTCTGTAGGGAAGAAGAGAGCCTATCTGTGTCAAGTCAGAGTGAAGACAGAGAGGAGGGCTGATAGTCCTGAGTGAACAAAGGATGACTAACACTGATTTGCTCTGGGCAAATTCTGGGATATGGAACTCCAACTATGAGCCCAGCATTCCCTCAAAACTTGCCATTCCCTCCAAGGACTGAAAAGGTATAAGGATAGCTGTATCATTGCATAAAAACACATAACCTGAAACATGTAAATGAACATTTGGTACAAAATAATAGTCACCTTTTATCCATGATGCCCAACTATATTAAAAAGAAATTCCAGAAATAAGCAGTTCATAAGTGTGAAATCAACTCTGTTCTGAGAAGCATGAGAACAACCCCTCATTGTCCCATTCAGACACTCTTGGAATATGAGTCACCATTGCTTCCAGAATATTCATGACATATGCATGACTCCCTGGCTTCTCTGTCACCTGGATGGCATCGTGACTATCACACAGACAGAACACAGTTTCTCAGCACTTGGGTTTAGGAACCCATATTTTGTTTTATAATTGCTATAAAGTTGAAGATTATTGATACAGTGAATACCCTGGGAATAAATCATGGAAAGACACCACAATTCCAGTACTTGTAGCAATAGTGGAGGACTTATGAGAAAAAAGCAAGAGAGTATCTAGGATTCAGTAGTCTGTAATTTCAGGCTTCACAAGGTAACCACTGAGGATTAGGTAGGAGTAGTGGAATTCATTAAGTTACTAGATTACAGGGATTTAAATCTGCAGAAATGATATAGTAAAACACATGTGAAAAAAAAACCACATGTGTGAAATACCTGTACAAAGAAGAAATCCTGAGTGAAAATTTAAAGCCTTTATTTCCTCTATGATTTATTTTATTTATTTATGCAATATATTTTAACTATATGCCTACTGTGTGTACTGGCTGTGTCTAAAGAATCCTGTTGGCCTGCCAAGAAGAAGTTGAGAGAGACTATTTCAGGTAGAACATGGAAGACTAGTGATGTAATACTCTGGTCATTTCTAGAAGTCTTTGAAAACTAAATTGGGCATGTAGAATTTTACTCATTAGAAATTAGGAAACCATTCCATCATTTTTTCTCTCTCTTGAATACAACCAGACTATATTTAAACTTTTATATGTCTTAGATCCCTATTTTATAAATTAGTTTTAGGTGCAAACATTTCCAAAGAAAATATGTTCTTTCTTTTTACAATTTTATTATGCTCTTTACATGATATTTACAGAGAAAGGTTTAGTCCAAATGAACATTGCTAAAAGGAACCTACAACACCCTAAAGAAGATGTACAGACTAAGGAAATATGTTGCCTCTCCTCCACCCAATTTTGCATTTGGCTTCTGGTTTAATTTTTTGCCAACAGTTTTCTAAATGATTGCAGTTATAGATGGTTAAACCATTACTATCAGATGGCTTTAATGGCTGATATTACAAAAAAAGCGAGACCCTGGTTCTTTAGAAATGATAGAAAACCGGAAATGAATTAAAAGAACCAAGCATTGCTTTTGCTATGCCTTGCTGTTGGTGTTAATAGCAATGCAAGTTAGCGTAGTGCTAATATTTGGAAGGTACAGATTGACTGGGAAAGACTGTTATTTCAAATCTGCATTTTATATAATATGTACCTCATCCCCAAGTTCTTTGAGCAAACCTGGCCTGGCATATGTTTTGAGCCCCTAGATACTATGGAAAGATGCTAAATACGCAGAAAAATGCAGCTGAATCTCAGAATCATCCAATTTTGACTATTTTGACCAACCAGCCCAATTTGTTCAAAGCTTCTCTGTGGACACTTGATGCCAGAAGTTAGCAGCACATCATTTTATGAGAGCAAAAAATGAAAGAATTCCAGAAATACATGGAGGCTATTATGTGTGCATCAGTAAGAGTGAGCATCACTGAAATGTTTTTAAATCTAAACTGTGTTGGGCTGTGGTTACATTGTATGGGAATGCCATCTGCAAACACCAGTCAGATTAAATCACCATTTCAGAAATAATTTCACATATTAACAGAAAGTCCTTTATAACTTACTACACTTGAATAAGAATACTTTAGAATAACAAATGAAGTTATTATAACAAAAACCTGAAGTTTATTCAAGTCATTGTAATTCACAGAGATTCAGACATACAATACTGAGTCAAACACAGGTTTCTTTCCAGTATTTTTTAGATATGCAACAAATTCTTCTTTTTCTTTGTTTTAATTTATTTTTGGTATCTTTCACATCATGTATCTCCATCCTGTTCATTTCCTCATCCTTTCATATCTACCTTCTGCCTTTGCAACTTTACTCCCAAAATAAAATAAAATAATATTTAAGGGAAAAAAGAAAAAAGGAGAGAAGGAAACATCATTCTCCTAATGAAAGCGATAGTGTGACATAGTGAGTCATGCAGTAAACCCTTTTATCCATATGTTTTGACTTGCAAGTGTCCATTGCAGAGAGTCATTGGTTTGCTTCAGGGCCTCTGCTTTCTGTTGCATTATCGATGCTGGGCCCTCAATGGGACTGCCCTCAGTTATCCTGCTGTTGCCCAGTGTTGTGAAAACCCTGCAGCCTTGGGTCTGTAGAACTGGTCCCTACACGTGCTCTAGCAGATCACAGGTGGGGTGGATGTTGAGGTGGGCTTACCCATAACCCTGGTTCTGGGCCTGGGTAGTTGCATGGTTAGTCTGATAACTCTCTTGCCGTGCCCTGGTGAGTTTATCCCTTGCAGTGATGAGCACGTTCTCCTGCTTTCATGTCCTAGTGGTTGGATCTCCCACACTTACACCTTCAGGGACAGCTCTACTGTGTTGCCTAGGCATGGTGTATGGGCCACTCTCCCAAGTACTACAGCTGATGAGAGTCAAGACCAGCTCTTCTGTTCTTATGACCTCGGGGCCAGACTTCCCACCTGCCTAGGGGAGGCTTATCTCCCCTGCCATGCTGCCACATAGACACACAACAGATTCATGTTAGGCTTTCTCTGATAACTACAAAAGATAACTACAAAAGCTTCTGTAATCCTGAAGATTCTAAGATTAAGGTAAATATGGAACTGTAACAAACTGGGTAGAAGAAGTCAACCATGTGACTACAGATATGATTGTAGATATGGGTGACAGGGATGATGGGGAAGAAATGGTGGTCTTAGTTACTTTTCTATTTTGAAGAAGAATCATGACCAAGGTAACTTATAAAAGGAAGCATTTGGTTGGGTGCTTACAGTTCCAGATGGTTAGAGTTCAAGACCACCAGCAGGGAGCATAATGCATGACAGCAAGCAGCAGCGGCATGCTGGAGTAGTAGCTGGAAGCTTACATCTTGACTTACAAGCACAAGACAGAGAACACTAAGTGGGAATGGTGTCGGCTTTTGAGATTTCAAAGTCTATCTCCAGTGGGATAGGCTCCTTCAACAAGAACAAACCTCCTAATCCTTCTCAAAGAGTTCTATCACCTGGGGAACATGTATTCAAATATATGAGCATAAGGAGATCTTTCTCAGGAAACTAACAACAGAAGACTTCCTGGAGAAAATACGCTGCATAGACAATACAGGCATGACTTAGGAATTATTAGGTCTGGACAACAAATTAATAAACTAAGAGAAAAGTAAGCATGTTCCAAGTTTCAGTCTTAGGCATTGACTTGATGGTACTGACCTTTCATGGAGATGGCAGCTCCGTGCAATAAGACAATGAAGTCAGGTTGCCAAAGTTACTGTCATGTAGCTGATCATAGCTGTTTGTAAAAGAATTAAAAATATAGGCTTAAAGGTTGCCCTGAATAAGGAGACACAATGAGCTCTTTGCAGATGAAAAGTAAGGTTTATCCTTTAAACAGATAATATGGCTAAAGGAAAATAAAATGTTCACATGTATAGCTGTGGTCCTTACTAGACCTATGAAAAGGGCCCTTTCACATACATAATCTTCACTTATTCAAAATTATCAAATGAGTAGGACTCAGAAAAAGAAGTTAGCATGATCTGTTCTGCATTCTTAAGCTCTTGCTAGTCAGAGAGCTGTGTACTAAAAAGCACTTTCTCATGGCAGGGATGTCCTTAGATATGAATTAGAGTCTTTCCCACCTACAGAATCAATACAATGAGTGAAGAAAAACCAAAAATGATAATAATACAACAATCCATGTATTTAGACTCAATCTAGAGAAGACTCCCTAAAGGGGACAGTATGTTTGGATATTAATACCTAAGAGTAACAGTCTTTGTTAATTACCTAACCTTGCAGATGAAGTAGAAAGAAAACAACCATTGATATTTATTTTGTCGACAAATATGAGACAAATATTTTACTATGCTTTGCATGCTCTGGGTGCCCAGCTCTGTAATCATTTCAGAAGATAAAAAGCCAACAAACAGTGCATACAGGATGAGAGGAAATCATAGGCAGCTCTCATTACTATGTGGGCTTGATTCTATGGCAATTAGAAGGCCAAGGTGAAATCGCTTCTCCCGTTTTTCTGTCTGAATCTTTTGTTTGCTGCTGAGAAGTGTTATCGCTCCTCACAGTGCTAATTGCTGTATTTTTTGCCCATTTTTTTGTCTTTATTTCTTACACATGGACGCATTGTTTTCTTCCATTTTGTTGGCTGGAAATTATGAATTTTCTAAGTAGTAATGGGATTTGGACATGGTTTATGTTGACCATGAATTTATGCCCTATCTCAGCTAGACACCATGCAAGCTGTGGAGATGTCTGAAAGGTCAGACTCCAGAGCTTTTATGAGCCTCTGGTCTCAACGTAACTTCTCAGTGCCTTTCTTCTGAGTATCATTCCCTTTGGAAAGAAGATGCCATCTGTATTTCAAACCTCACAAGTGTACTGTGTGAAATAACATGGAGACATGATTCAATGGCTGTGGTTTTATCACCGAGACTGATTATGAGAGCAATAAAAAATTCTATAATATATATGTACAATGCTGTTTAGAGGCGTTTGGCCACTCAGCACTTGGAGTTTCCATGTCACAAACTGTAAACACCATTAAACAGGTAATAGCCTTGTACAAAACAAGTGGGAAACAGGATACGTTTTTTCTATTCTTCATTCGTGTTTATGACTCTGAAAGTGGATGTAAATCACACACGCACACACGCACACGCACACGCACACGCACACACACACACACACACACACACACACACACACACACACACCATTTTATTGGTCTAATATGTACATGAGATAGCCATGGCACGACAGTAACTCTCCAGTCCGGGAAGCGAGGCTTTGGTGTAAGTTGCATTTGGGGAACTCTTTCATTCTTTTATCGCCAGAGAAGGTGAAAGTCCTATTTTTTGAAGGTTAATGAAGGAAAAAGAATGGATACATAAAATCCCCTATTCTGTAGTGGGATCCTCAAGTGTATTTTATTTAACTTTCACAGTGACATTACCATGAAGCATTATTGACATGCTTGAGAGTTGAAAAAACAGCTATGTGATACATTTGCTATATACTACACATGTAAGATTTGGAATCTTTTCAACAGTTTCATTAAAATGAGTTATCTTTTCCATTTTGAAGACAAAACACTGGTTGATATGAGCAAGTAATGTGCCTATCATGTCATATTTCAGATGAGAAAAATAAAACTTGAAGTTTAGGCTATTTTCCAGAAATCTTTTTAAGAAAGTCAAAACCAAAATAAGACAAAACAAAAATATACAAACAAACAAACAAAAAATAGGAACAGACATTCACACAAACCCAAACCAAAATATATGGAGTTTATTTGTGTTGATCAACTACTCCTGAGTATGGTGCCTGCCCTGGTATATAGTTAATATATGAGGTGACACTCTATGGAGGAAACTGACTTCCCCTTTTTTCAAAGGTATCATGTGGTGACATTTTATTTGTGCTGAAATGTGGTAATATTTTATTTGTATGTTAATAAATAAAGTTTTCCTGGAGATGAGAAATCATAGCCAGCTATAAACAAAAGTCAGGCCATGGCAGCACATGCCCTTAATCTGATCACATGGCAGGTAGAGTCTCTGCGTGTTCAAGGACACAGCCAAGTATGGTGACATACGCCTTTAATTCTAGTACCAACTATAGAGATCTGGAGGTCTGTATAGACAGGCAATGATGAGGAAGTGAGGTGGCTGGGCTAGGAGCCAATGAGAAGGCAGAACAACAAGGCAATAAAGCTGTAGGTAGACTAGGAAGAAACTGGTTCTCTTTGGAAGCTACCAGGCATGGTGAGCTAAGGTTAGTTGCTGGTTACCACTATTTCTCTGATCTCTACAGCTTTCACTCCTATATTCAGCTCTGTGTTTCTTATTTAATAAGACTGTTTAGAAATTCATCTACAGTATCAGTTACAAATAACTTCTCTATTAGTAATGCAATTTTTTTTTTATACTTCTCCTTCCATGTGCTGGGACTTTGTTTGATTTAAACAAAGGTTTAAATCCTATGCAGATCTTGAGTATGCTGTCACAGTCTCTGTGAGTTCTCATATGTATAAGTCCTGTTGTGTCTGGAAGACCCTGTTTCTATGGAGTCACCAGCCACCTCTTGTACTTATAATCTTTCCACCTCCTCATCTGCCTTGATCCAGGAGCCTTGATGTGAGGGATGTGATAAAACATTCCATTTCGGTGTGAGAGCTATAAAGTCTCTTGCCCTCTGAACATTGTTACATTGTGAGTCTCTGTTAATTACTATATATTTCAAGTAGAATCTTCTCTGACAAGAGTTAAGTGATGCACACATCTATAGGTATAACAATACGTTATTAGGAACCATTTTATTGCTATGCTGGTTTAGCAAATAGTAGTAGGATTTCCCTAGGTGTTGTGACTTATCTAGTCTCAGGTTCAAACAGTGTTAAGTATGAATTCCTTCTCACAGAGCAGACCTTGACTCCAATAAATGAAAGTGGTTTGTTGCTTCCATACATTGTGTCACTATCGGGCCAGTGTGTATATTTACATATTTTGCTTGTCATTCATTATCGTAGCTTACAGGTTTTGTAGATGGGTGAGACTGATAATTATTCCTCTTCCAGTACCATGTAGAGAAGCTTTAGGCATGATGAATGATAGTCAGAAGGGGTGAGTGTCCATCGAAGCTCTGGCTTGATTTCCCCATAGTTGATGTAAATATGTGGTACCTTTAGTAATAGTATCTTACTATCAAGATGTGGAGGGTAACAATACAAGCAATAGATTGCATTGTGCGTGGGGTGTTTATAAGAACTCTTTGGCCAATAACCATTCCTGGTGTTAAGTGTTTTATTTGGAAGCATATGATGTCTAGATAGATAGGATATTGTTTTCCCCATTATATGCTACTTCATTTAAATTGCATATATATATATGCATATATATATATATATATATATATATACACACATATATCTTCTACAATAATAGTTTTCGATATCACTTTTGTAAAGGTCTTTAGAATTAGTCCTCCCTCCCCATATTCTCTTCATTAACCTACCCCACCCACTCTCTGTTTAATCTTCCTGTTTTAATTTCTCCTTCATCTCTTTATAATACTACCTTCTGTAACTCTTACAATAGAGTCATGAGTAAGGCACAAGTCATGCACATCCACACTTGTGTTCCTTTTGACTGAACTATTGCGTTCAGAGCTCCATTTCAATGGGTCAGGCTGAATAAATGTTAGCCATCACATTCCAAACTTGTTTATAACATAGATCTCTGTGCACCTATTTACTATTTATTTCCACTGTGGATGTAGCAATAATATCATAGCGATGCTAAATATGAGATCACTGGAGTGGACAGGTAGCATAATTCTACCAGCTACAGGGCTGTCATCCTAGTATGGACACTTCCATGATGCTTCACTATAAGCTTGACTACAGGTCTTGGAACAGCTATTGTTGCTGAAGCCATGTCATCAGCAGATGTATTTATGGGCATCCCATTGCTCTGAATCCATGTGATAAACCTACACTTTCTCCAGGTGACAGGAGAGAGGTCAAGGATCCTCCTTTTTTTCTTATAATTTAAAATCAAATTCAGAGAACATTTGTTGAGTTAATTTTATTTTATTTTCATGTTGCAGCTGTAGTGGTATATTTTCTTAAATTTGTCGATTAGAACATCTATGAGTTTCACACACACACACACACACACACACACACACACACACACACATGCACACACACATATGCATAGCAATTATAGACTTACTATTCACATGAGTTTGAAAAATAAAGTGTTCTAGTGGGATAGGTGGGTATTTATGGACAGAATCTTAGTGAAAATCAGTGTGCAATGATAGTGTTGGGACAATTCAACAAGTTACAGTATGGTAAGTGATCTTCACAGATAAAAAAAAAATTTGCAGACCTTCAAGAATAAAATGGCTCCAGCCCTATGGCTCAGGAATTAGATCACCAGTGATATCTCTCAACAAGTACAGGTGCTGGCTGCCACAGTTGATGACTTGATTGCTAGAACCCACAAGTAGAAATAGAAAATCTGTCTCCCACAGGTTGCTCTCTGACCTCCACACATTACCCAGGGCACATACAGACACTTGTGTAAACACACATGCATGCATACAAAAGAAATTAAAAATTTATATGAAAACATGTTGAGAATAGATGCTGAAAAATACATAGAAATGTATAATGTGGCTAATATATTGTAGACCCCAATAAGTTATCTGGGGTTCAGAGAACAGAATAGCCACTATATTAAACATAGATTTTAGGCAGTGGTAGCACATGCATTTTTTTATTTCTAGAATTCCAGAGGCAGAGATACATCCTGATCTCTGTGAGTTCAAAGTCACACTGGAAACAGCTAGGCATGGTGACACACACCTTTAATCCCAACACTTGAGATCTCATGTCTTGCTTGGGAAGGACACACACCTTTAATCCCAGGAAGTGATGGTAGAAAGCAGAAAGGTATATAAGGTGTGAAGACCAGGAACCAGAGGCTTTTAAGCTTTTGGGCTTTTAGCAGCAGTTCAGTTGAGATCCATTTGGATAAGGACTCAGAGGCTTCCAATTTGAGAAAACAAGATTGGCTGAGAAGTTGGTGAGGTGAAGTTAGCTATGGTTTGTTCTGCTTCTCTGATCTTTCAGAATTCACCCCCATATCTGGCTCTGAATTTTTTTATTAATAAGACCTTTTAAGATTTGTGTTACAATATAAGTAGAAAAATAAATTTAAAAAATAGCATGGATTGAAACTAAACAATTGTGCTTTGTATGTGTACATACTGACAATTCTAAATGATACCAGTTGCCTGCCAATTGCTGTGGACTAGGGAATGATACAGATATGAGAAATTAACACAATGACTAAATCATGAAGAATTTCAACATTATGATAATATAATGCTCATTTTTAGTTTTCGAATTCAGTTCAATTTAAAAAAGAAATGAAAGGCTGCTTGATTAGGATGAAACAAAATAGTTTCTATCAATATAAAATGTAATTGTCTACCTAAAAATAAATACAGGAGTTGTACTGAGCTGAATGAGTATGTTGGATCTATAGTCCACATATGTGCATGCCAGTAGATTTCCTTTTAATTAGGAGAGGAATTTGTATAATATAGTGGAAAGTCTTCCCTAATAAAATCATATCATACATGTAAATTACTAAAGAGGTAGATCAAAGAAGATATGTAACTTCTGATTTTAAGAGTATGTATGTGCTATGTACTTTTATTTATGCCTGATAAATGCAATAAAAACCATGAACATTAAAAAACTAAAGCTTGAACCAAATTAGAAAGTTTAAGAAGGCAGTCCAGGCTAAATTCCTGTATGTGCCAATGGGATAGTGTCAGAGAGTACTGAGGCAGGCCTGTCCCCATCACTCTGTAGTCATGAGGTCATCCTTATCCAGACTCAGTGAGACAACTTGGCAAATTGAAGTGCCCACCCATACTGGATATATGGACAGTGCCACCCCTGAAGTGCCAGTGGACTCTGTATGTAGACCGTGACTTTTGTTTCCACTCTGTAATAGTTAGTTGGCATGCTTCTTTTCTCTACCAGATGTACAGAGAGCCACCAGAAAAAAAGCAATACAAATAGAGAGAATCTTGCTAGAATGAGATTGGAATCGTATTCAGAAGCGCATATCTAAACAGAGTGCCTATCTTCCATTGGAAGAAGGCAATCGTTATGTGTAGAACCAGGATGATCTCAAACTGAATGAAAGCCGACAGCAAGAGGAGCAAAATTAGGTGACATTTGCATGCAGTGAGAGGAGAGATGTGTCAGTGAGAAATGTGAGCCTGTCTGAGATAAATGAAACAAACCGCCTCTCAGCAAATAGCAAGAGTAAATGCATAGAAATGGAAGAGGTAACCAAAAGAAAGTTGAGGACTAAGGAATACCAGAGGCAGAATAAAGAAAAAGGTAAGTGGATGGACTCAACATCAGAATGAAGACAATAGGACAGAGCAGTGAACCTGGCCAGGGAACAGTGTGCTTTATCAAATCTGACCTACCCTAGGAAAACAAACTGAAAAACAAGAGAGCTCTGAAATTACAGCAGAGAAATTTTAATTCTTATTTCAATCTTGTCACAAAAAGGAAAAGAGAAGAGCTGAAACAAAGCTAGAACAACAACAACAACAAAATGATTTAAAACCTTCCTAATTTAGACAAGAAATAAACATACATATTTGTGAAGCTGAGCAAAGTAAGTATGCTAAACCCAAAGAAAAAATACCTGTAACATTTGTAACAAAAATATACAAAAATTAAACACAAATACAAACAAATCTTTAAAACAGCCAGAAAAGGGCTGGAGAGATGGCTCAGAGGTTAAGAGCACTGGCTGTTCTTCCAAAGGTCCTGAGTTCAATTCCCAGCAACCACATGGTGGCTCACTACCACCCGTAATGAGATCTGGCGCCCTCTTCTGGCCTGCAGGCCTACACGCAGACAGAACATTGTATACATAATAAATAAACAAATCTTAAAAAAACAAAACAAAAAAACAAAAAAAAAACCAGCTAGAAAAAAATGGTATCTTACCATTGTACTTCATCCATAGAAGCAAAACAGACCAAATGAAGAAAACTTCTCCACAAAAACCACATAATCCCTAGAAATGGGGAAAGCACTTTTTAGGTATAGAACAAAATAAAATATGTCAACCCAGACACTTATACCCAATAAGAGAACCTTTCAAAAATCAAAAGGAAATCAAGACATAATCAGATGAAAAGGAAATAAACAAGAAAGAGAATTTGTTACCATCATATTTACATAAAAATAGCAAAATGAGAGGTTTTCAGCAAGCAAGTTGGATGAAAAGACCATGTTGCAACCTCAGAAATGAGGTAGGAGGGAGATGAGGAAAACAAGGAGTCCTGAACTCTTGCCCTGACTTTCTACTTCATGTTTGATTGGTAAAGGAAAAAGAATATTAAGGGCTTGTTTTTATATCTCCACATATGCATGTGTGCATGTGTTTGTATATGCACATGTACATGCTGATGTTGGTAGAGGCCAGAAGAGCGTGTCACAACCCCTAAAACTTGGGTTGCAGGCAGTTGTGAGCTGCCCTGTCTGCAAGCACTCTTAATTGATAAGGTATTTTTCCAGTCCCAAAAATGCATTTTCAATACTTAATTCCTGTTGATAAAATGACAATGTCCATGCACCATATATAATAAGAGGGCAGTAAAGTGTCCAGAAGAAGAAAACAAAGACATGGATGAGTATGAATCCAAAATTCGACAGAACAAACAGAAACAAAAACTAAAACTCCAGTCCTAATACACTAACAGTTACTTTAAATATATAATGTCTATACACATCTGTAAGAGGAAGTTTCTGTTCCAACAGCAACTCCCAAATACCTGGCAGCCATTTCCCAAATAATTGACTCAGAGGCATAATATTATGATAAATGTTTGGCTGGTAGCTCAGGCTTATTGCTAGCTCTTACATTTAAATTAACTCATAATTCTTATCTATGTTTAGCCACGTGGGTTGGTACCTTTTCTCAGTACAACATTCTCATTTTACTTCCTCTGCATCTGGCTGGCAACTCCTCACTCTACCCTTCTTCTTCCCATCATACTTAGTTTGGTTGCTCCTCATAACTTCCTGTCCACTTACCATCCTGTCAGCTTTTTATTAACTAATGAGAGTAATACATATTCATAGTGTAGAAAAGTTTTGTTCCATAGCACACATCAGTTAAAAGACAAACACTGGTCTCCATAAGTACAGAACAATTTGAATTGAAAAACAAAACAAAACAGCAAATGATTAAGGTAAAATTGGCTATATTCTTGGTCAAAACTGTCTAAAGATTAATTAAATACTGACCAATAATTACAAAATTAGCTTTTGTTAAAGGGCCCTCCAGAAATGTTACAAGTAAGACTCAATTCTAAGAACAAACCTTGGCAGACATAAATGTAGCTAAATCATGGTAGGTATATGGTCTGAACACAGTGTAACTGAATTGGAAATAAGTAACAAAAGCCATTCATCTGAGATCTTCTCTTAGAAACAAACAAGAAGGATGGATTTTGAATAAATGTCTAAAATGTATTATGTACAAGAATAGACAAAATATGCACATGCATTTCCCATTTCCTAGAAAGAATATTGATAAGTTTCTCCTCCATATAACTGCCAACTTCATTTCGGTAGAATAAAAATGATACATAGAGTGTGTATGTTCCTCTCATCTCATGTCCTGTCTTACAATTCAAGTTTTTAAGAACAATGCTGTAATGTCTTGGCACAAACATAACTTACTCTAATTTGTTTGTAATGTATTTGTCACATTGCTTCCATTTTGGATTTATCAATACATGCTCACACCGGCAATGAAAAGGGAAAGGAAATAGTTAAAGGACATAAAATAAAATAAGTTCCTCTTCTAATACTTGGATTTTTTTTTTTAAAGAAATCCCTTGTTTTTATGTAAGGTAGTATGTACAAAAGATCTTTGGTGTCTTCCTTGAGTATTTTTCTCACTCATTATAGTTCTGCTCCTATTTCTTATTCATTCCCATACTTTCTTTTTCTTTTTGTTTCTTTTTCTATTTTTAACCACAGTTCCCCCTCTCTCCACTCCTTCTGCTTCCCCCACCTCCCTCAACCCTCCCCCATCCACTCCTCTGAAAGGGTAAGGCCTCCCATGGAGGGTCAATAAGGCTTGACACTTTCAGTTGGGGCAGGACCAAGTCTCTTTGCACCCCCCTCCCCCGCACCCCTGCATCAAGTCTGAGCAAGTTATCCCAGCACACAGAATAGGCCTCAAAAAGCCAGCTCATGTACAAAAGATAGATACTGGTCCCACTGCCAGAGATCCCACAAACAGAACAGGCTACATAACTGTCATCGCCCATCATTTCCATACTTTTAAAGCAGAATTTATTTTTAAATTATTCCCATGTTTGCCCTTTGATTTCAAGACAAAAGACCTTCTGGTCTGCTTAGTATGGAAATAGAAGGGGGTGAGGCAGAGAGAAGAAGCAAGGCTGTAAGAAACATGGATGGAAAGGAGCGATCTGAAAGTGTTCAGCATCATACTTAAGAAGCTATACCATCCCATAAAGGTTAATGCACACTAAAAACTGACTGCAGCCCGTCCTTTCTTCCCTTCAGGTGAAGGGATGTCACAGTTTTCTGCAGACAAAAGGTTGCACATGTGACCATAATGCAGACAACAGGCCCTGGTGTCCTTTAACTGTTACACTGCGATGAAAAGAGTCTCATTTGGAATCAAGGTCGGAAATTGTTAATTGAAATGAATATCAGCTGTGGATCCTGCTTCCCAATTCTGAGGTTGTTCCAGGTCATCAGCTTGCTTCAGTTTACACTGAGAACACAAGCTTTGTCCTGTGGGGATGGTGACAAAAGTGAGATGTGTCTCTGCTTTCCAATATTGCTCCTTTATTACCCAAAGAAAGTATTCATCAAGCTTGTAAAGATTTTCTTGAAAAACGTGTGTGTGGAGGGCTACTCAGTGTGTGGATATTGAACCATTTCTCTAAACCTCCCAGCAGTTAACATGATTATGAAACTCCAGGACAGGCTCCCGGGAAATCCAAATGAATTTTGTTTTTATCAGCCAGTGGACATTTGAGGAAGACCATTCATCTCCCCTTAGTGTAGAGCCTCAGGCCTGTTTTTATGAGGGCTACTACCCAGTGAAATTGGAATTGCATTTGTCCTATTCCATCTTGGTTCAATTTTACCAGTAACTGTTTGGAGATATCTGGTGAAAACACAGTGATTCATTCTTTAAGACTGTTGTGAATGGATTATTTCCTTCTAGCTGACCGTCAATGCATAATATGTCTACCTTCTACAAAAGACAACATTTGATTAAGTCCCAGATGTTAATTAAGAAAGGGAGTATTCTCCTACACCATACAAGAATTGCTGAGTTGTGGAGAATAGGTGCCAAGTTCCAAGTAGTCATCAGTAACTGTCTTTGGAAATCTTTATGTGATAGTCATAACAAAATACAAAATAAAACTGCTCCAAGACTAATTGTTGCTCTTTTCTCTCTCTGCACTAATTTTGTCTTTATATCTGCTTCTCATATCATCAGAGAGGTGATACAGGTAGCAAGCTTGAGTTGTTGGTGTTCTAGCCAGACACCTAGGCCAGGTTCCTTCCAGTATCTTCCAGCTGCTGTAAGTACTTGTTGCTCTGGGCAACATTTTACCCTTCAGGTGGAGAATTTCCCTCAGCCTGTGTTCTACCTTGCTTCGGAGTGAGAAAGACATCCCATAACCTCAAATAGAGAAGTTAAAACACATCTCTTGCATCATTTCCAGAAAACAAACTCACTTGAAACTGCATCCTCATCCATCTTCCCAGGGCTCCCATCTGCTTTCACTTCCTTATTTAATTTATTTAATAATAAATCTATTTTTTATTTAAAAAAATTATTTAGCACTAGTTCAAGAAGTCAAAGTTGGCACCCATGCTCCAAATGAATAGGTCTTTCATGTAGAATAAGGTGGAGAAGGACATTTGCAAAGAGGTACCATGTATATATGCATCAATTTGGAAGCAAAATGAAAACAAACAAAAATCTTCAAGCGCAGCATTAATCAGGGAGATAAAGGAGAGCAATTTTTCATGGGAAGTGATAAGGCTGTGGTTTCCAGCTGGCTTCCATGGGGGCCATCTATACCTTGCTTTCTCTATCATTAGACTGTAGAGTCTTCTGCTGGGACGTGGGGTCGAGTGAATCCAGTTCCTCTGGATCAGGGCCCTTTGTATGTAGGGGATTGTGTCATTGCAGCACTCCCTGTTGTAACAGCCTCATCTTCAGTACTTGGTAACAAAGCCATGTTTTGATTCCTCTGATTTGCATAACTCAGAGCCAACAAATTCCTTTTCTTTACCACTTTCCTAGGTTATTTTGCTGGTTGTCTCTGATAATAATCTACACCTGCTAGTCTATAAAACCAGTCTATGGTGCTTGATTCTATTATAAGACAGAAGACTTTTGTCCAGAATGTAAACAGTAAACTTTGCATAGTATTGAATATCTCCTAAAATGTCTTAAACTTCCATACTACCTGCCATGTACCAAACTGCTGGAATTTCATGTGTGTTACTTACATCCCCTGTTGAAATCTCTCTTTCTAGGGATGCTTTCTGCAGCCTGAATAAGCAACTTTAGGAACAGCTGACTTGAGATCCTCTGCTCTTGTTTGAGCAATAGCTAACTGTCTTTCTTAGGATCTAGCAGGCAAACTCAATTAATCATAAATTGGAATGAACTATAAGGATTATATCTAAATACTTTGAGACATTGGGAATTGTGGGTAACAAGTGCTCTCCTATGTACCAGCTTACTCATCATGAATTCTTTATAATCCTCTTGTGCCAAAGGCAACTAGGTCCCACAGAGATATTTAAGGAAAGCAGAGCCAGATCTGACCCCAGTTTATAAAGCAAGTCATCCTTTGAAGTGTTGGTGGGAAGGAGGTGCAGAGGGCAATGCTATGCTGTTACTATGCACCTGTATTTTTAAACTCTAGCTTTACAACCTGACATTTTTATTGTAGTTTATTTTTGTAATTACAATAACACACAGTGAAGGCAGAAAAGTCACAAAACACAGTACATCAAGCGGAGGGAAAATCCATAATGGTAATAATAGCAAGAGCAGAAATAGTGACTGTGTGTATTGACAAATTAGGCATTTAGATGGAGCTGACTCAATGTGGTCATTTGACTTTGTAGAGAAGCACTTTTGATGTCAGTGCTTTGTTACTATCTCACAAAGTGGCTGACAATATCCCTCACTTGCCTCTATTTCCAACTGATGAGCCAAAGGAGGCAAAAGAAACAGAATTAATAAACTGGGCATGGGGGCATATGCCTCTAATCCTGGAAACTAAAACAGGAAGATAAGGAATTTGAGGCTAGGGTTACAGTACAAGACCCTAACTCTGAAAACAACAAACACGGAGATCTAGGAGTGTTTTCGAAAACTCAAGCACTGAGTAATTCAGTGCAAAAACTGTGAAAAATAGTAGGCAATTCTCACGAAATAGAAAACAGAATTAACATATGACCCAGGCATCCCTCTCCCAGGTAGACAGCAAGAGAAAGTTGTCACTATGCAAAGAGGATACCTACAGGTCCTTGCTCCTTGTTTCATAAAAGCTGAGATGTGGAATCAGCTCAGGAGCTGATCAACAGAAGAATGTACAAAGAAGATACAGACACACAAAGGAATATTATTTAGCAGGTAAACAAAATCGTGTCATTTGTAGGAAAATCAATAGAAGCTATGTTAAGTAAAATAAATCAAACCCAGAAAGATAAGAATCATGTTTGCTGTCACATATGGAAGCAAAAGAGAACAAATGGCCAGAGAATAGAGAAAGAGCATTCCTAGAAGGCAAATGCAAAGCTGGTTAAATGCTCTTCTAGCTGATACTGGTTCAGTTCCTAGAACCCACATGGTAACTCACAACCATCTGAAACTCCAGTCCCAAAGGATTGGTCACCCTCTTCTGATATCCAAAGGCACCAGGAATACACATGACAGACATGTATGCAGGCAAACAAATACACATGAATCAAAATTTAAAAAAATTCAGATGGAAGAGGAGAGGCAAAAGACAGGAAAAGACAGAAAGAAAACTGACCTGATCAAAGTCTGAAGATGGAAATGTTGCAGCAAAGCACATAAATTTGCATAATTAGTATGTATTAATAACTATGTTACTGAAAATTAGAATAAAACTAATGTTATTAAAATTAAAATGAGATAAATTTGAAATGGGCAACTAACTGTATAGGCAGTACTTTTTTTCATGGATATTCCAACATTTTATTTTTTTACTTTTTAAAAATTTTATAATTAATTTAATTTCACATATCAGCCACGGATTCCCCTGTCCTCCATCCTCCCACCTCCTCCCACCCTCCCCCCAATCCACTCCCCATGCCCACCTCCTCCAAGGCAAAGTCTCCCCTGGGGATTCAGCTCAGCCTGGTACATTCAGTTGAGGCAGGTCCAGACCCCTTCTCCCTGCACCTAGGCTGAGCAAACTGATTGGAAAAAGCTCAGGGACAAATAGCCAAACTAGTGGAAACTCATGAACTGTGAACCAATAGCTGAGGAGCCCTCATGGAACTGGATCAGGCCCTCTGCATAAGTGAGACAGTTGACTTGCTTGAACTATTTAGGAGGCTCCCAGGCAGTAGGACCGGGACCTGTCCTTAGTGCATGAGCTTGCATTTTGGAACCTAGGGGCAGTACTTTTTTAAGGGCATGAGTCTGTGGAATGAAATTGCCACTTTGGATCTGAATGAGTATACAGCATGAATATAAAACACACATCCAAACATACACATGTGCAGACATTTCTCTCTGGCTGCTTTTTTGTAATAGCAAAATATTGAAAACGACCAAAATGACAATTAACTGTGGAACTAATTTATCTTGTTTACATGAAACCATATAAAATGATTCTATTCACAAAGTTATAATATATGTGTATATGTAATTGAGTGAGTAGAAGGCAGAAAAATTAAAGATTTTTTTAAAAAATTAAACTTCAGTAGGTACTCCCTATGAACAAACAGGCCAGTCCTGCCAAGGAAGCAGTAGTCATGCCTATCAAAACCCCAGAAGATTTTCCTACATGCAACACACAGCCACCACACTCTCCTAAGAACCAGGGAGGAAACAGAAACCAAGGGACAAAACACCCACCCAACAAAAACAAGACCAGGCATCAGTACCTAGAGTGACAGTCCTCCCAATCCCAGTGTAAAAATGCAATCAGCAACAGCCAAGACAATAGCAATATGTCTCTACTGGAGCCCAGCCACCCTACCACAGCAAGCCCTCAATATTTCAACAGATTTGAAGCACAAGTGAAAAACCTTTGTGAATATGAAATTTAGAAATCTATGAAAACAACAACAAATAGAGGAAGGAAATGAACAAAATTGTTCAAGACCTGAAAGAGGAAATAGAATCAATAAAGAAAACCCAAGCTGAGGGAAATTTAAGTTTCACCAACAGAAAGTAAGAAACACAGAGCAGCCAAATGATATCCAACATGACTTAAGGCCCAGTCCATGAGATGTAACCCATACCCTACAGTGCTTGGGTGACCAAGAACTTGTGACTGGATAGTCCAGAAACATAAGGTAAGACAAATAATACTAGTTTAAAAAAGAACAGAAAAGAAGAAACATTTAGTGGTAAAATGACTGATACTCTGTTATACTCATATATCAGTGTCTTGTTCAGCCATCATCAGAGAAGCTTCCTCCTGCAGCTGATGGGAATAAACACAAAGGCCCACAGGCAGGCTTTATGCAGATAGAGAGGCCTTGTAACATTCATCCCTAAATGTGATGTCTCCATCAAATCCCTCCCCTTGGAGCCCAGGGAACAGCAGAAGAAGAGTCAGAAAGAGTGTAAGAGCCAGAGGGGATGGAGGATACCACAAAAACAAGCCCCTCTACATCATCATGAGCGCAGCTTATATGAACTCACAGAGACTGAAGCAGAATGCACAGGGTCTTCTCGTGTCTGCACCAGGTCTTGTGCTGTCATGTTATGACTTGCAGTTTAGTTTTTTCCAGAACTCCAAGGTACGTGAAGGAGAGGGTCTCCGACTCTTGTGCCTTCTCTTGGGCTGTTTTCCTTCTGTTGGTTTGTCTAATCCAACTTCAATATGTTTAAAAGTTGGATGAATAAATGAATGAACAAAAACCTAGCCATGTGAGGGTAAAAGTTAACAACTGAACTGACATTTACACCTGCTGGAAGAGGGAAAAAAATCAGTTTTCCTCAATGGATTAACACTGGGTATGTCAACCACTCAAGGGCAGACCTCATTGTGGTTGATATATTGTGCACCCCAATAAACTTATCTGGGGGTCGAAGAACAGAACATACACTATGTTAAAGATAGATTTAGTCAGTGGTATCACACGCTTTTAATCCCAGTATACTTGAGGCAGAGATCTGTCTGGATATCTGTGAGTTCAAAGCCACACTGGAAACAGCCAGGCATGGTGACACACGCCTTTTATCCCAGGAAGTGATGGCAGGAAGCAGAAAGGTATATAAGGCATGAGGACCAGTAACTAGACCCTTTTTTTAGCTTTTAGCTTTTAGCAGCAATTCAGCTGAGATCCATTTGGGTGAGGACTCAGAAGCTTTCAATTTGAGGAAACAAGATCAGATGAGGAATTGGTGAGGTGATGTTGGCTGTGGCTTGTTCTGTTTTTTGTTTGTTTGTTTGTTTATTTCAGCGTTCACCCCAATATCTGACTCCTGCGTTTGTTTTTATTAGTAAGTCCTTTTAAGATTCATGCTACACTTCATGTTCAGTAGTTCTTGACCAACAAATAATGGACTCAGTAGTTTTTGTTTGTTGTTGTTGTTGTGTGTGTATGTGTGTGCTTTTTATTTGGTTGCAATTTGTGGGGTTGTTCCTGTTTTTGTTAGTTTTGTTTTATTTGTTTATCCTGGTGTTTTCTAGGTTTGGGGCATTTTATCCTTATATTGGGCCCTTGGTTTGTTTTTTGAGAAAGAACTTAAAGTTGGGTGGGCAGAGAGGAAAAAAGGATCTGGAAAGACAGGAAAGAAGTATGTGATCAAAATATACTGAAATTTAAAATTGTTTTAAAAAATAAAAAATACAAAGGTTAAAATTTATGATAGATATGATAAAGATACATTGTGTACACAGGTATAATTTTCAGAGAATAAATAAATATTTTAAATAAAAATTTTGGTGACTATCATAACTAATTTTGTAGTTCTCTGCCATATAATCTCTCAAAACCTAATCACAGGTTTGTTTTTAGAGTAAAGCCAAAAAAGTTAAAATTTCCCTTAAAAATCTTAAAATGATATCATCTCTTTAATATTGTTCTAAAAAATAGTAACTGTACTATTTATTGAAATGCACACAAGATATTCATAACATCACCAAATTGTTTTCATTAGAATTTTTTAATAATCTATATGTATTATTACTCTCCTCCTCTGTCCTGCCTCCAGCCTGATGGCCCTCAAGTTCCCATCCCTCTATGCCTCCTCCCCTTCACCCACTTTACCCAGGAGATCTCTTCTATTTCCCCTTCACAAGAAAATCCAAGCATCCTTCTTGGGCCCAAATTGTTATCTAGCTTCTCTGGAGCTGTGGATTGTAGGCTGGTTATGCTATACATTACTCCTAATATCCATTTATGAGTGAGTACATGCCATGTTTGTCTTTATAGGTCTTGGTTACCTCACACAGAATGATTTTTTCTAGTTCTATCCATTTGCCTGCAAATTTCATGAGATCATTATTTTTTGTTTGTTTGTTTGTTTTTTGTTTTTTTTCACAGCTGAGTAATACTACATTGTGTAAATGTACCACATGTTCCTTATCCATTCTTCGACTGAGGGGCATCTAGGTTGTTTCCAGGTTCTAGTTACTATGAATAATGCTGCTATGAATATAATTGAACAAATGTCCTTGTGGTATTACTTAGCATCCTTTGGGTATATGCTCAAAATTGGTCTAGCTCAGTCTTGAGGTATATTGATTCCCAATTATCTGAAAAAAAAAAAACAAAACAAAACAAAACCAAAACAAAACACCACATTGATTTCTAAAGTAGATGTATAAGTTTGTACTCCCACCAGCAGTGGGGGGGTGTTCCCCTTATTCCACATCCTCTCCAACATAAGCTATCATCAGCTTAGATATTCTGGCAAGTGTAAGATGGTATCTCAGAGTTGTTTTGATTTGTATTTTCCTGATAACTAAGGATGTTGAGCAATTCCTTAAATGCCTTTCAGCCATTTGAGTTTCTTCTGTTGATAATTCTCTGTTTAGATCTGCACCCCCTTTTTAAATTGGATTATTTGGTATTTTGATTTCTAGTTTCTTGAGTTCTTTATATATTTTGGAGATCATCCCTCTGTCATATGAAGGGTTGTTGAAGATCCTTTCTCATTCTGTAGGCTGCCATTTTGTCTTATTGACTATTTCCTTTGCCTTACAGAAGGTTTTCAGAAGGTCCCATTTATTAATTGTTGGTCTCAGGGTCTGTGCTAGTAATGTTATATTCAGGAAGTAGTCTCCTGTGCCAATGCATTCAAGGCTACTTCCAACTTTCTCTTCTATCAGATTCAGTATAACTTAATTTATGTTGAGGTCTTTGATCCATTTTGACTTGAGTTTTGTGCATGTCAATAGATTTGGTTCTATTTGCATTCTTCCACACGCTAACATCTAGTTATGCCAGCATTATTTGTTGAAGATGCTTTCTTTCTTCCATTCTATAATTTTGACTTCTGTGTCAAAAAATAGGTGTTCATAGTTGTGTGTTTATGTCATAGGGCTTTGATTGGACTCCATTGATCTATGTGTCTGTTTTATGTCAATACAATGCTGTTTTTATTACTGTAGCTCTATTATAGTGCTTAAAGTCAGGGACAGTGATGCCTCTGGGAGTTCCTTTATTGTGCAGGACTGTTTTAGCTTCCCTGGGTTTTTTTTTTTTTTTGGTTTTGTTTTTGTTTTGTTTATTTGTTTTTGTTTTTTCCATATGAAGTTGAGTATTGTTCTTTAAAAGTCTGTGAAAAATTGTGTTGGGATTTTGATGGGGATTGCAATGAATCTATAGATTGCTTTTGGTAAGATCGTCATTTTTACTATGTTGTTGATACCTATCCAACAGCATGGGAGATCTTTCCATTTTCTGACATCTTCTTCAATTTCTTTCTTCATAAATCTAAAGTTCTTGTCATACAGGTCTTTCACATGTTTGGTTAGAGTTACCCCCAAGATATTTTATATTATTTCTGGCTATTGTAGAGAGTGATGTTTCTCTTATTTGTCCCTCAGCCCATTTTTCATATAGGAGAGCAACTGATTTTTTTTTTTTCAGTTAATCTTGTATCCTGCTACACTGCTGAAAGTGTTTATCAGCTGTAGGAGTTCCTTGGTAGAATTTTAAGGGTCACTTTTGTATACTATCATATCATCTACAAACAGTGGATGTGTGACTTCTTCCTTTCCAATTTTTATTCCCTTGATATCCTTTTGTTGTCTTATTGCTCTAGCTAGAGCTTTGAGAGAGTGGACAGCCTTGTCTTGCTCCTGATTTAAGTGGAATCACTTTGAGTTTCTCTCCATTTACTTTGATGTTGATTGATGGCTTGCTGCATATTGCTTTTATTATGTTTAGGTATGTTCCTTGTATCCTTAATCTCACCAAGACTTTAATTATGAAGGGGTGTTGGATTTTGTCAAAGGCTTTTTCAGCATCTAATGAGATGATCATGTGTCTTTTTTGCCTTTCAGCTTGTTTATATGGTGAATTACATTGATATATTTTTGTACATTGAACTATCCTTGCATCTCTGGTATGAAGTCTACTTGGTCATGGTGGATGATTTTTTTTAATGTGTTTTTGGACTCAGTTTGCCAGTATTTTATTTAGTATTTTTGCATGAATGTTCATAAGGGGATTAGTCTGTAATTCTCTTTCTTTGTTACATCTTTGTGTTGTTTGGGTATCAGGGTAACTGTACCCTCATAAAAGGAGTTGGGCAATGTTCCTTCTGTTTCTATTGTGTGGAACAATTTGAGGAGTATTGGTATTAGTTCTTCTTTGAACTTCTGGTACGATTCTGGGCTGAAATCTTCTGGTCCTTGTCTTATGGTGATTGTGATACTTATAATGACTGCTTCTATTTCCATAGGGGTAATATGTCTATTTAAATTGTTTATCAGGTATTGATTTAATTTTGGTACATGGTACCTATCCAAAAAATTGTCCATTTCTTATAGATTTTCAAATTTTGTGGAGTACAGGTTTTTGAAATATGACCTGATGATTCTCTGGATTTCCTCAGTGTCTGTTGTTATGTCTCCCTTTACATTCCTGTTTTTGTTAGTTTGGATGTTTTCTCTCTGCTTTGTGGTTAATTTGGATAAAGATTTGTCTATCTGGCTGATTTTCTCAAAGATTCAACTTTTTGTTTCATTAATTTTTTTTGTATTATTCTCTTTGTTTCTATTTTGTTGGATTTCAGCCCTGAGTTTGATTATTTCCTGCCATCTACTCCTCCTTGGTGAGTTTGCTTCTTTTTGTTCTAGAAATTTCAGGTGTGCTAGTGTGTGGTTTTTTCAAATTCTTTATGTAGGCTTTTAGTGCTATGAACTTTCCTCTTAGCACTGCTTTCATAATGTCCCATAAGTTTGGGTATGTTGTACATTCATTTTCATTGAAATGTAGGAAGTCTTTAATTTCTTTCTTTATTTCTTCCTTGATCCAGTGATAATTCAGTTGAGAGTTGTTCATTTTCCACGAGTTTGTAGGATTCTGTAGTTTATGTTGTTGATTTCTAATTTTAAGCCATGGTGATCTGATAAGATGCAGGGGGTTATTCCAAATTTTTGGTATCTGTTGAGATTTGCTTTGTGACCAAGCATGTGATCAGTTTTAGAGAAGGTTCCATGAGGTGCTAAGAGGAAAATATATTCTTATGTCTTCCGGTGAAATGTTCTGTAGATGTCTGTTAAATCTATTTGAGTATAACATCTGTTAGTTCCCTTATTTCTATGTTAAGTTTCTGTCTGCCAGATCTGTCCACTGGTGAGAGTGGGATGTTGAATCCTCCCACTATTAAGCTCTAGTAATGTTTCTTTAACAAGTGTGGGTGCCCTTTTATTTGGGGCATAAATGTTCAGAATTGAGACTTCATCTTGATAGATTTTTTTCCTGACATTAATTACCAAATTCATACCAAAGACCAGTTCACATCACAGACAAAGCCTCAGTGAAGTAGTAGTGACAGAATCATCTAATAATGAATTGGGAAAGGAATGAAATAAAAGCACAAAATATTAAAATATTCTATGTAGAAAACTATTTTTAAGAATCTTTCTGAACAATTTAAGAAAAAATGTCTAAGCTCATTGTATTATCAATAAATTATCAGTCATGGCTGCTAGCTATTCATGTTAGAAGACATGGGATAAAGATCTGTAGTTTTAATTGAAGACACGATAAAGGAAACAACTAACAGCCAAGAAGACACAGAAGGGTGGATTTAATAAAGATAATGGCCAAATGCAATCAATTACAAACAACAAAAATGTCTGAACTAATAAATAAACCTAACAAACACTGACTCTTTAAGCAAACTAATAAAGGACACAATGCAGAAGCAGAAACTGGAAAGAAACAATAAAGGGTTTGTGGTATGTAACCAGAGCTGTAGGAAATTAAAAGATTAATAACAGACAGTGTGTTTGTCTCTGCAAGAATATTTGAAAACTCAAGAAAGATGAAGTTTCTAAGAACTCTTACTAAATTTAATGGGTTCTGACAAAAACAGAACATCTGTAAATGCTCACTGTGGTAAAAATGACTGTGACAATGCTGCCTTGCCTCCTAAATCATCAAATTGAGGTATTTTATAGTTCTACTGACACTAAATAAAATAAATTAGAACTATAACAAAGAGAAATAAGATCCAGTTTTACTGGTGGACACTGATGTGGATGTATACTCAGAAAGTTAAAGGGTTAGCTGAGAAAAGCACAAAGAGAATCATAAAAGATTCCAGATGTAAAATTTATAACATGTAGTTGATTATTGATTAATTTTGTGGCATGGACAATGGAACATAGTCTTGTGCATTTCAGAAAATCTCCGTGCTACTGATCTTCACTATCAAGACATAAGCCTAAATAGAAAAATTAACAGCTTTCAACCAAAAGCAAACATGTTATGAAAATTGTATTTGAGCTATTCCCAAAAGATATAAAATGCTCTTAATAATCTTAATAAAGCATGCTACTCTATCTGAATATTTAAAACTTTTAAATGGCTTTTAAAAAAAAGCTTGCACTTACACAGAATGATACTGTAATTAGAAGTAGAAGGAACATCTAGAATCCACATGTCAGCTATCCCTGACATTAAGCTGGGAAGATTCCAGTAATAAGACCCAACTGCTTAACTAAAGAGAGTAAGCTAAATTTCATATGCAAAGATAATCAAGAAAACATCTGGTAAAGATATATTAAAGAGAGGGTTAGCCTATTCAATATTAAGTTCATCAAAAACTATGTAAACAAATGAGTGACATAAGTAGCAAGTAGACATATTTATGAGAAAAGTACAACCAGATACATCTAATAAGATAAACATAGATATTTAAATTAATAGAGAAATTATCAGGAAATGCATTTTTAAAAGTGTAAGACATTTACAAGAAAAAAAATTATATGTTTATACCATTCCTGCTAGGATAAGCTTCCAATGGACCAAAGATATAATTTTTTTTTTTTTATAGTACTGGGTATGAAACCTACAGACTAATGAATGTGTGGTATATTTCTCAGTGGAAGATTTTTTTTAAAAATTTAAATGTTTCAAAACAGAGTTTGCAGCTCCAAAATAACCACTCAGAGGCTTAATGTCACTTATAAATGATTGGCCAGTAGCTCAGGCTTATTAGTAATTGTTCTTACACTTAAATTAGCCCACAATCCTTAGCTACATTTAGCCTTGTGGCTTGGTATCTTTTCTCAATAGGATATTTTCATCTTGCTTCCTCTGCATCCGGCTGGCTAAGCCCTCCTTTTTCCCATCAACTTAGTTTAGCTTTCTTGTCTAACTTGCTGCCCAGCTACCAGACAATCAGCATTTTATTAAACCAATTCGAGTGAAAAATCTTTACAGTGTACAAGAGGATTATTCCACAGCATTTAAAAGATTACAATACAATAGTGTTGTTTTTATTTTTAAAAATCATGAATGGAAAAAGCATAAGGATATTAGGATATAAATGATCAACTACAGAGTACCTCACAAATCATACTCCAAAGAAACTGTTGCCTATTTACGAAAAATGCTTCCATGCCAAACATAATGGCACACACCTGTCACTTAGCACTTGAACTTTGAACACTGAAGCAGGAGGGTGTCAAGTTCTAGGCCAGTCTGTGATCAATCCTGGGATCCTGTCTCAAGTATCAAAATCAAACAAAACACAATAGAATCAAAACAAAAACCATTTTCATTCATCAATAAGAGAAATAAATGACCAAATATATTGTGGCAAAATTTAAGATCCTCCACTGCCAGAAAACTTTCAGTGTCTCAATTTCACTGAGTATATAAGATACTAAAATCCCAAATGCTGAAGCTTTGTTAAAAGTGCACAGACACTAGGAAACTAGTAAGATGTCCCCAAATGCGAAAATACGAGACTATTTGAAGAAGCTTAGTAATAAGAGAGTAATTTATCAAGCATATCTAATGTAAGAATGACCCTTTCACAGGGGTCACATACCAGATATCCTGCATATAAGATATTTATGTTACAGTTCATAACAGTACCAAAATTCCAGGTATGAAGTAGCAAAAAAAAAAAAAAAAAAAAAAAAAAAGATAATTTTATGTTGGGGGCATCACCATCACATGAGGACCTATATTAAAGGGTCACAGAATTTTGGAAGGTTGAGAATCACATCTCTAAATAGAAAGAATTTATGGAGAAATAGAACTTCTGATCCTGGCAAAGAATCATTTATTTTCTGTGATTGTGTTGTTTAATGTATGAGAAGACAGAAACCTTGAAGTGTTATTTGTCTGGAATAAAATTTATTCAATCTTCATGGAGTATCTCAAAAATAAAATCTTTGAAAACATTTTTATTTACTTTCTGTTTGTTGATATGTGGTATGTATGTGGGTGTGTATGTGCCACAGTGCATATAGGCCTCACAGGGTACAGTTCTGTTCGTCCACTGGGTGGCTTCTAGGAATTCACATAGGTCATCAAGTCTGGAAGGAAATTCCTTTACTGCAGAACTATCTTGCCTGACCACAAATTTAAAACTTAAGTCATTATTGTAAACAATACAATGTGTTCTTATAGAGAGGATTTTATTCACAAGATACAATTGTATGTGAGCAAGAGGAATGAAGGAGTGAGACCCACAGTCAAACATCAGGCAGAGCTCATGGAATCCTGCTGAGGAAAGGGAGGAAGAGTTGTGGGAGCCAGAGGGGTCAAGGATATCATAATTACATTAAAGTAATAAATGCACAATGGAAGACTAAAGCCAAAGGCCATTTTTTTTAACCATAGATGTGTTGATTTAAAGTTATGTTTGTAGCGGCTTTATTTGTAATAGCCAGAAACTGGAAACAAACTAGATGTCTCTCACCTGAAGAATGGATAAAGAAAATGCTGTACATTTATTTATACAATGGAGTATTGCTCAGCTGTTAAAAACAATAACATCACGAATTTTGAAGGCAAAATGTGTGGAACTTGAAAGAAATCATCCTGAGTGAGGTAAGCCAGACCCAGAAACACAAATATGGTACCTACCTATTTAGCTGTAATTCACAGACCCAGAGAAGCTAGATAACAAGAATGGTCGAAGGGAGCCATTTGGATCTCCACAGGAAGGGGAAATAGATGAAATTTTGTGGGTGGACTGGGGGCAGGTGGAGATGGGAACATGAGGGATCAGGTAGGAGTGGGGGGCAGGGAGAATACTGAAAGTGTTGCCTGGAAAAGGGGGGCATTTTGGGGTCAGATAGAAATGTGGTGCAAGGGAAACTCCCAAGAACCTACAAAGCTGATCTCAACTAAGACTCCCAGCAATTACAAATACATGGCCTGAACTGGCCATCTCCTGTGATCATGCAAGACTTACAGTGGAAGGACTGGAAAACCAACCTAGTCACATAACCTTCAACCTACTGTCTGGCCTGCCTATGGGATAAGGGTGGGGCAGAGATAGAGTGGCCAACTAATGACTGATTAAGCCTAAAGATCCATGCCACTAGAGTGAGCCCACCCCTGACACTGCCTGGAACACCAGGACCCAGAGGCTGAATGGTCCCTGAAACCCAGAATAGAACCAAACATGACTGGAGGAAAAAAAATGTCAATGTAATGATGCCTAAGGTTATTCTGCTATACTCATAGATTGATGCTTAGCCCAATAGTCATCAGAGAGGCTTCATTCATCAATTAATGGAAAAAGATGCAGAGACCCACAGTCAAACATCAGGCAGAGCTCATGGAATCCTGCTGAGGAAAGGGAGGAAAGGTTGTGGGAACCAGAGGGGTCAAGAATATCACAAGAAAACACACAGAATCAAACTAACCTGAACTCATAGGAGTTCACAAAGACTGAACCAACAACCAGCAAGCCTGACCAAGAGCCTCTGCATATATGTGACAGTTGTGTAGCTTGGTCTTTGTGTGAAACTCCTAACAATGGGAGGAAGGACTTGTCTCTAACACCTTTACTGGCTTTGGTGACCCTATGCCTCATAACATATTGCCTTGACCAGCCTTAATATGAGGGGAGGTGCTTAGTCTTACTACAACTTGATATGCTATATTTTGTCAGTATCCATGGTAGGCCTTCACTTTTCTGAAGAGAAATGGAGGAGGAGTATATGGTGGGGGTAGGCTTAGGGAAAGGGAAGGGTGAGGAGAAGGGGCTGGGAGGAGAGGAAGGAGGGCAAACTATGGTCAGTTGAGCTGTAAAATAATTAAATAAATAAACACTTTTTCAAAACAAATAAATAATCAAATAAAGGAAATATAATAAAAAGCAAAACAACAATCAACTGAACACATGAAAGATGGAAATACTTCCCACAATATTACTAGAAAATATATAAAATATGCGGTGAAATGGAGCAGGCAAAATTCATAAAAGTTTATAATTTCTGATTCCTCATCTATCCAATGGGAAGAAAGTGTTAAGCATCCACATGGCTTTGTATGGTCTTGATGGGTAGCAGCCAGGGCAGTTGACTCAGATCTCCAATGTTGACCTCTACTATGGCACTAAGGCACTAGTCCCTCTGCTGGCCTTGCAGAGTCTCAGTTTCCTATTCTGCAATTCAGAAAAAGAGCAGTTGCTACTTGAAGAACTGTGATGAGGCTTGATAGGTTTGCTTTACAATTTAGAGAGGTGCATCCCATAAACAGTTCCACAGAGGGTATTTTATCCCCATCTTTAAGGAGAGGAAGAATGCTGAGTTTGTTTCCGAGTTAGGGCCAAATCTTTCACTGGACACATACTTTGCCTTTTAAAATTCAAATTTCATTATAGTCTTTGTTATGAAAATGAAGAAAAGATGAAAAATTCACTCAAATGAAAAAATGAATAAGATTGTGTCAATTACAGGAGGTATAAGTATCACAAAATCTCTACTTATTATCCAGACGTGTCATGAGGGAAACCTTGGCCCGTGTTTTTATTCTCTGAGGTTGGACTCTCCTTGTTTTTCTTTTTCTTCTTCTTGTTGTTGTTATTATTATTATTATTATTATTATTATTATTATTATTATATTTGTGTTATAATTTTACACATCAGCCATGGGTTCCCCTGTCCTCCCCACTCCCGCCCCCGCCCCCAACCTCCCCCTAGCCCACCCCCCATTCCCATCTCCTCCAGGACCAAGACTCCCCTGGGGATTCATTTAAACCTGGTGGATGCAGTACAGGCAGGTCCAGTCCCCTCCTTCCAGGCTGAGCAAAGTGTCCCTGTGTAAGCCCAGGGTTCCAAACAGCCAGCTCATGCACTAAGGACAGGTCCCGGTCCCACAGCCTGGATGCCTCCCAAACAGTCAAGATCTTATGCAGCCCAAGCTGGCCTCCAGCCAGCTACATAGTTGAGGATGACTTGGAACTTCCTATCCTCCAGCCTCTGTCTCTAAGTACTGGTGTTACATGTGTGTGCCTCAAAATCTGCTTACATGGTACTGCAGATTGTGTGGGCTTCATGCATGCAAGGCCAGTGCTTTACCAATTTAGCCACAGCCCTAGTTGCAACATAATATATGCCAAAATAAATGATGTGTGTACTTATTATTTTAATTATTGACTTTATGTTGTCATTGTATTTATTCTGACAAGGTGTCTTCCTTTAAATGTTCTATACTTTGAATACTTGTCAATTATATTCATGTCAAATAAAGTGCATTTTTGTAGCAAATTCTTTATTTCAAAACAATTGTTTTAGGTGGCACAAATTCAAACTGCTTTTATTAACACACACAAAAAATAAGATTTTGACTTACTGTTTGTGATGACTTAACCATGGGGACTTGATAGGCACATTCATGGGTACAGGCACAAAAAAAACTTATCAAAACTCTGTAAGAGAGCCTTATTGTAGATGATCTGCACAAACAAATAACATGCACTTATTATCTTGTGAATAATTATCTAAAGTGGTAAAGATTTGCCAAGAATGACCTTTGATACAGTAGGGTTTGATGTGATAAAATGCATTTAACTAATTTAGCTAAGTTTTAAAAGCTTTATTACCCTTAATCTTTGATTCTAGAAATGGAAAATGAAGCAGGAATTTCAATTTGCATGAAAAGCTGTAATAGCATGTTCATGTACTCTCAGGGCTTTCATCTCACAAATTCTGTGCTCTCTGCCAAGACCAACACCATCAATGAAAATTAATTTGATATAAAAAGCTCTAATTGTACTGCAATTAAAATCCATCATTACCTCACTTTTTAGGAAGGGAAAGTATTCAAGCTCTCCTTGCCAAAGTGTGGCTTCTACAGGACTTTGCATTAGATTATTTCAAATACTCGTTTTTTGTTTTTTGTTTTGTTTTGTTTTGTTTGTTTTGTTTTGTTGTTTTGTTTTGGTTTTGTTTGTTTGTTTGTTTTAGCTGAGGATTGAACCCAGGGCCTTGCACTTGCTAGGCAAGCACTCTACCACTCAGCTAAATCCCCAACACCTAACACTCGGTAGAATGGTAAGACTTGCCCCCTCATAACAAAATATATCTTTTTAGTTGTATTTTAACATCTCCTTGTGGAAAGTTTATGAAACCAATAATCATATCACTCAATTTTTATAATGCAGAAAATGACACTAGTGAATTTTCTCCTACATATCTACTGTCTTGCTACGTGGTTAATGCATATTACATTATTTAATTTTCAATTTATTAATACAACATAGGAACTATTAGTTCCTATTACAAATAAGGAAATTACCAATGAAGTTATATAATTTAGGAAATGTACATATGTAACACAAGCCCTGTACGATGCTTCTCACACTTCAACACTGTCTATGTTTATATGGCTTTCTCCCTTATTTCTTACATTTCTCAAACCTCACTCACTGAGTGCAGTTGGGGGTTGCTCTCCTGTCTGGAGTGGAGAGTATTAAACTACAGGCTGCTAAGAATCATCTAGAGAGCTTGTTCAAATATAGATTCTGATTTTTACAGTCATCCTGACTTCAGATCTTCCCCCGTTTCTCTCCTTGGTAATAATAGCCCTTTGCTCCCCAGGGTTGCCTTGAGTTGGAAGGCAATGCTGTTTTCTTGCTTCCCTTTGGAACATTCGAGCTCTAAGCAAAGGCTTTTGGAGACAGCCACCATGTAAAGAGTTTTTCAGAATGTTCATCCTACAGCCTCATCAAGTTGCAATACAGTTTATTCTGAGTTTGGCTAGTCTTGGTGGGATATAGGACAGCAATCTCCATCTGTATTTTCTCTTTTTTTGTTACATAGGTAAAGCTTATGCACTGGTAACAGAAAGTAATGGCAAATAATGAACAATAAATGATAAAATATTTCCACAAAGAAATTCTGGTTTGATTTTTTCAGAATTTTAAGGTACATGTCACTTAATAGTTATTAAAATAGTGATTTTTTTAGACAGGGTTTCTCTGTGTAGCTTTGTGCCTTTCCTGGAACTCACTTCGTAGCCCTGGCTGGCCTCAAACTCACAGAGATCCACCTGCTTCTGCCTCCCGAGTGCTGGGATTAAAGGCGTGTGCCACCACCACCTGGTCCATAAATTGTTTTTTAATTCAAGTTTATTTATTTGGTGTGTGTGTGTGTGTGTGTGTGTGTGTGTGTGTGTGTGTGAGAGAGAGAGAGAGAGAGAGAGAGAGAGAGAGAGAGAGAGAGAGAGAGAGAGAGAGAGAGAAAATATTGCTGTGGAAGTGTAGAAAAAAGTCTACTCACCCAACATATGGAGCAAATGACAGTACCAAAGTCCAACTTTATAAAACAGTAAGTTTTATTGGTGTTACTTAAAGGAAATGGGTGAAGGGTCACTCACAGGAGCAGAAATGACTAAAGGACAGCTGCATCACCCAAGCCCACCCAAGCATGTGTGACACTCACAAAGGTAGAAACCTGGCATCTTGTAGGCAGCTGGCCTGCTCTTGCTGTCTAGTATTTATTCATCTATCTATCTACTTATTTGTTTATTTACTTGTTGGCTACTTGTTTTATCTAAGAGTCTTGTTTTTGCATTTTGACTTGTTTGTAAGTGACTCTCAGCAGTCTTTACTATTTATATACTTTAGAGAGGAAGGGGCCAAGTGAATCTAGTCAATCTCTGGAACTTCCTGAAGCCATTTAAAATTTACCTCCTGTCTTACCGAGCTTCCCTCCAAGATGGAATGTTTTATTTCCCTTTAAGAAATCCCATTATTTCACTTCCTTATAAAACATCCTGTCTTAAAATATACTGTTTCCCCTCACCATGTACTTTTTATGTCCTAAAATTTTCTTCCAAGAAAATTTTATTCTCTGTGAAGAATACACATCTCTCTCTCTCTCTCTCTCTCTCTCTCTCTCTCTCTCTCTCTCTCTCTCTCTCTCTCTCTCTCTCTCTCTCTCTGGTGTGTGTGTGTGTGTGTGTGTGTGTGTGTGTGTATGTGTGTGTGCGTGCTGTGCTGTGATTAACATATGGAACTCAGAGGACAACATATGGGAATCAATTCTTTCCTTCTATCATATGTGTTCTAGGTATAGATATCAGTTTATGCCCTTGCCTTCTGAGGCAACTTGTGGGCCCTTAAGTTTGTTTTATTCTAATAATTAGCCATGTACCTAACCATAAAACTACTAGACAAAGCTCCTATTAGCCATATAAATCTTTAATTTTCAGCTTACCTTGTGTTTGTGTGCCTTAGCTTTCTCATTTGTGAAACAAAAACTTAAACAGGGTAAGCTTATAGGTCTTTCTTAGACTGAGAGTAGAAATAATCCATTTTCACATCTGTATTTCAGGGTTCTGAATTCTGTACATCAACATCTCTATCTCCAGCTCCCAGGAGCTTACTAAAGAGTTAGGTTAATAAAATAGCAGGTGTGTAAACTTCTACTCTCTCAAATAGGTTAGCTTTAAAGAAATCTTCAGACTGTAGCAATGTCTATTAATGCCTTTGGAGGATTTCCTCATGCTTCTTCCACTGATGTTTCAGGATTGAAGGTCAATATGCCTTCACTAAGGAGACAGTCTCTCTTTCACTTAGGTTTTGCAGAAGGGAGTATAAAAAAGCATACCACGATGATCCATTACTTCCCCAAAAACAATGGCCCTGGGTATTCACATTCACCTTTTGCTTTATTTAAAACGTAATCTGTGTATAAATGAAAAGCCTTCCCTTTTGCTTTCTACCAGCAGGTGTTTTTATTAAGTACCATGAGTCTCTGCTTAACAAAAGTGTCATGTTCATATGTGCGCTTGTGCCAATTTAGCACAATCAACAGGAGAATGCAAAGGCGCATTGCTGGAAAGGTAAGGGAATGGGAAACATTAGCTGTACAGATCTTATTTGTCTGCAAAATGGAATGTCTCTGTGGTTAAGAAGTCACAGTAAAGGGAATGTAATTTTCCAGATTATCACTTGAGAAGCTTTTTATCCACTTTTCTTTTTTTCTGCCTCTCCTTTTCTTTTCCTCTCTTTCTTAGTCCCTCCTTCTCTCTCTACTTCACTTTCTCCCCTTCTTTCCAATATTTGTGGATGACTTGCAGATTAGTACTCAGGATACTTACCTGCAAATTGAATGCCTGATCTTTTGGCAGTGAGAATCTTCCTATAGGAGGAGAGCTGTTGCTATTAAACAGTCATATCTATACTAGCAACTTCCTCTAGAGATGCACTGCAAATAATTGTTTTCAGAACACAATAGACATCTCTCCACTGCCAGACCCAAGTGCACACCTTTCTTTCCATCTGACAGCTTCAGTATTGAAACTTTGAAAAATTTTCAGTAGCTCTTACACTTTTAACAGACTTGATGTCTTGTTATTTCCTATGCCATCAGTATTAGCAGGAAAGTGCATATGTCACAACAATCTCTGTACTCATGTTACTAAGGAATTCTCTGTCCTTTTAGTTCTACCTTGCAAGGATCTAAAAGGACCTATAAGCCCTGACCTTCATCTCACTGTGTTCTTCATGCTTGGATACTATAATCTACTGTTCTGCAAGAAGTGTTATCAATCACACATTTCTGAGAATGACCACATAATAGAATTATGGGACAATACTAATAAGCCTGCCTTATTGTCTCAAAATCACATCTTGCAGGAGAAGAGTACCAGCTTCTCACTCTGAAACTAGACTGTCAGGGTTAAGCTTACACCTCTGATCTTCACGGTATGGCACTGTATGACAAACTATTTCATTTCATGGTGCCTAGAATTCCTCTCCTACAAAATGACACCAACCTCAAAGGGTTCATGTGAGTATCACATAAGTTAATGTATGTTACTGTGAGACTAGCCTCTTGCCTATAATTCTGTTCTATATGTCATTTTATAAGAAAGAGAAATAAACTTCCATCTCATGGATTGTGAGTTGAGGCATTTTTTTTTTGTCTTGCTCAGCCAAATTTAATCAGGACAATTGCGCAGTTGCCTCACAGGTTCAGCTGAGTGTCAGGTTCTTTGTCAGTTTGCTCTCTCTGAGAGACCTTGCCACGGCAGAGACCTTACCAGTGCAGCAGTTGACCCTGAAGAATTCCTTCATAACTTATTTTACTTTCATTGTTTACCTTCTCTACGAGACAATGGTGGTGGCCAAGATGCTTACTTGCTGAGGACCTCTGAGAATAGAATTCTCAGAACACTCAATTATGCTCCATATGTGCCTAGAAGACAGTGTTGTGAAAGTTTATCATGCTAAGAAGCTACTTACACTGGAATTTTCCATATTTTGTCTCATCCTCTGATTTTCTTAACTATGTTTCTAATTAGCTTCTCCCCTGCCAAAGACTTCAGGGACTTAATCTCTACAAAGCCAGAAAGGCATGCACCACCCACCACCCGCTTGTAAAAATTAGATTTTAAAAATGCATGCACCACCTTTAATCCCAGCACTTGGGAGGCAGAGCCAGGTAGATCTCTATGAGTTCAACGCCAGCCTGGTCTACAGAGCAAGATGCAGAATAGGCACCAAAACAACACAGAGAAATCCTGTCTCGAAAAACCACACACAAAAAATCTAATATTTACTTTATTCATGTTTTTTAGTCTGTCAACAGTGAGAATGTTGATGAATTTGGCTGGCCCCTGAATCATGGGCTTTGACTATTTTCCTTTCCTTATTAACAAGCCAAGAGGATAAACTCACCAGTATGTAGAAGATAATGCACCTGTGTTCAGATTCTGATGTTCTCCAAAATCTGTAAATAAACATCCAAATAGCAAAGTGGTGGACCTTCATTCTTAAATATGCATGTCATAGAAAACAAAGCCTATTGGTCATTCTAGTGTGATCCAAGAGAGATGAGGCTATATTAATTTTATCTAGTACCTACTTTTGAAATTGGAGAACTTTTGAGTAATGGAGCTGTGGCTTCAGTTTTGCAAACTTCTGCCCTTTTATTTTATTTTGCTTTAATTTGGTTTTCAAACTCATGGCTAGGGAACTGTAGCAGTAATGTAGTGGCTTATTGACATTATCAATTATTTTTCACTGTTCACAATTATGGGTGAGTGATATAATTTTACAACTGACAACAAAATGGTTTTGTTTGTAACAGGATTACTACAAACATGGGAATTCATTGTGATGCCACACTATAATGACACTCAATAGACAATAGGCCGTTTACTGCTGTCATACAATTGTATGAGATCGTCCTCATATGTGTGCCTGACATACAATACATGGCTCTGTATCTGGATAGTGGATATTTGTTGGTATTTATTTTCAAAATTTGTTGTTTCTTCACTGTAATGGTAGACATAGCTAAACTCAGAATTAAATTCTCTGGAGGTCTGACCTAGATGCTCACTGATGACTTGATCAAGTGGTACATGTATTGCTTAGGAGTTTGTAGTTTTCACTAATTGTTAATTAGTATTTGAAACTTCTTATTTTTAATTTTTACTTATGTGTATATATGTGTGTGCATATGCATGCTCATGAAAGTATGCATGTGTATTATCATGAATGTGAGGATTTCTGTGGAGGTCAAGAGGGGGTTTTAGATCTCCCTGGAGCTGGAGTTATGAGCTATTGTGAGACAGCTGACATATGTGCTGGGAACCAAACTTTAGCCCTCTGATGGCAGCAAGCAAGCATTACTTCAGGCCATTTTTCCAGCCCCTGTTGTCTGACACTTGAACTCCTACTGAGGACAATAATAAATTAAGCATTTTACAGATAAGGAAACTGAGGTTCAAAGGTGGTTTAAGACTGCCTCCAGTCTCTAGATTCTATATGTTCTACTGCTTCTACTTCTCAGTCTCTCTATGGATTGCTATGTGGTAGGTAGAGCAGGAAATGCATTTCCCTATACACTGGCTTAAGAAAGGTATATGTAGACATCATATGCATAAATGTATTTTTCTGCATGTGTCTCACATGCTTCTTTTATCAATTTTAATGATTCTTTAATAAATATAGCATCCTAGAAACATATTAAAAACATCTTTCCCATGTAGTAGCATCCTATCTGAAGCATATGGCAATTATCTACCTGACTAATGCTAAGTACTGCCCTAGCCTTCAATAGACTATTTCTCTGACAGCTACACCAACTGCTAACCTTGATTAGTTTTTACATTAACACTTGCCATATTCATAGGTTAAAGATGTAAAATTGCTTTTCTATGGTCACATAATTTAGAGAAAACCCAAATGCAAGGTCAGACCTAAGTTCAAAGTGATGCAACTATGAAATGTTGAACTTGTTCCCTGTTTGGGATGCAATGGACAAGACTTGTGACATTCTGCATACACTGTACATCTTCCTATTCAAAACAGTCCTTTTTGATTTGTCTCTTTTATAACTTTTGTGGGTGTGTTTTTATCAAATAGAATTTTGTATAATGGTAGAAACTTTCCTCTTTGTGTGTGCTCCATAGAACACTTAACTGTAGTAAGCAGTCAAATGTTTGATTTTGAAAAAGTAACTTTCCCCTTGACAATGATTTAAAGCTCTTATTTCAAAACTGTTAGTGGTACATATTTATATATCCTAGCCAGCTCTGAATCATTACTATGGAACTCAGAACTAGTTTTTCATGGAGGAATTTTATAAAACAGTGGGTATTTTGGAAGGTAGTGAAACAAATGAATGCATGGCTGAGCATTTGAGCTTCAGAGAAAGGACCACCAGAATGTAAAACGTGATAGAGGAATGATGGAAGAGGGCTTTGGGGGAGATATCTTTAGGCTAGGGGTTATAAGGGAACAATCTTATTAGCTACTTGAGTTTCTCAGTATATCCATTGTTTTGTCATTTTATATAAAGAGAAAGACATAAACCACAATATTATACATTAACAAGTAGAGTGTGAAAAGCAAAATGGAGTCACATGAATATTACTTGGTAAAATGACACCAAGAATTTCAATTTTTGCCCATGGGTTACATGCATTCAAACTTAGCTATGAATGCAACCCAACTCAAAGTTGTAAAATGTTGGATTTTTTGTGATCTTTTAATTTTGTACATAATCAATATTAAGTTACAATGTCAAAACATTGGACAGGTCTGTAACAAAATATTTCAACCAGCTAATCATAAATGAAGCTTCCGTTCATATAAAGTCCTACTAAAGTAGTCCCTTGCTAGAAAGACTCTAAGTGCTCTTTGGCTAAGTGGGAAAATAAAGGCATATGCAGAACAAAGGAGCAATGGCTCTTTCCCTCAGGCTGCTCAGTGGAAAGCACCATCTCCATCTTGCCAAGTAGGTAAGGAAAATAGTATATGGCCTGGGTTTGGCTGGAAAGTTACTTGTTGTGAGATGCAGTGGTGTTTGATGGGGGAATGTCTTTTTGTATGCTGCGAATATGTGTTGCTATGATTGGTTGACAAATAAAGCTGTTTTGCCTATGGCGAGGCAGCTAAGAGGCAGGTGGGATGTTACAGAGAGAGACAGGAAGAAGGTGGAGAGAGACGCCACCAAGCAGTGGAAGGAGCGACAAGTAATGGGGTCGCAGTTAATGCCACAAAACATGTGGCAATACATATACTAATAGTTGTGGGCTAATTTAAGATATAAGATCTGGCTAGCAAAAGGCTTGAGCCATGTCCATGCAGTTATAATTAATATGAGCCTCTATGTGTTTACTTGGGGGAAGCGAGTGGGAAACATTTGTACCTACCATACTGCAGACCAGGACACAGGAAAACTTTTGACTGCAGATGTTTGTGAAAGTTTCTTTTTGGAGAATGAAAGTAGGTCCTTATCTTCCTTCTTAGTATTCTGCAGATAGGTAGAGATACATCAGGAGAATTGAAATACTCATTGGCTTGTCTTTAGAAGGAGCATCTGCTCACAGTACATAGACCTCATTTGAGAAGAGAAGGCGATAGAGTAAATTAGAATCCTTGTGTCTTTAACATAATTCTTTACTTGAACAGCTTTGCTGTTATAGTATTTGATTTGATTTAATTTGATTAATATATGTGGACTTGTGGAAGATTAAGAAGCAATATAAATACATCAGTGCTGAGCTATTGGATTTTAGCCCAAATCTAGTCAAACCTGGGGTCATAAGAATCAAGGTAGAATTCATAGTAGTAGAGCCTAGTCTGGAGTCTGAGAGCCTCTTGGGAAAAGAAGGATATGTCACTGGGCTGACACCATAAGCAGTAAATTTGACAGGGACTCGGGAGTCTTTAAATCATTGAAGAGGCATGTGTTACAATTAAGTGGTGGTAGGAGAGGTGAACTGAAAGCAAGTATAAAATACTGGGGTCTGTAGAAAGTAAGCTGTGTCATCCTTAAAGTCATATCTAGGAAGATCCCCAATAGACTTTATCAACCAAAATTCTTTTCTCCTTCTATTCAAAATAGTTACTTTCTCTCTCACATAATATATCCTACTCATGGTTTCCCCTTCCTCTGCCCCTCTTAGTTGTTCCCCACACTCCTCCTGTCCAGAAACACTCCCCTTTCCTCTCTCATTATAAAACAGACAGGCTTCTGAGTAATAATAATAGGAAAATAAAATAAAATAAAGCAAACATATCAGAGTTGCACAACACAAATAAACAGAAAGAAAAGAGCCCATAAAAAGCCACAAGAATCAGAGACCCACTTGTTCACACACTCAGGAATCCTACAAAAAACACTAAACTGGAAGTCAAATTATATATGTAAAGGACCTGGTGCAGACCTGTGCAGGCCTTCTGCATGCTGCCTCAGTCTCTGTGAGTGTATATGAGTTTTGATCATATTGATTTAGAGGTCCTTGTTTCCTTGGTGTCCTTCACCCACTCTGGCTCTTATATTTATTCTTTCCTTTTCCTCCTCTACTGGGGTTCCCTGAGCTGTGACGAGGATGAATTTGATAGAGAAACCCCACTAACCAGTAAGTCTTCTGTAGTCTCTCACTCACTGCATAATATCCACCTATGAGTCTTTGTATTTATTCCTATCTTCTATGAGTATAGCAGAAATCAGAATCTCATAAGGCGTCATTTAATTCCTACACACACACACACACACACACACACACACACACACACACATGTACATATATATCTTTAGACCAGTAATGTTTGGTTGTTTGGTTTTACCATAGATCCCTGGGCTAACTAGTCTCTGGTTTTTGGTCACTCGGGCAGTGTCATGTATGGGGTCCATCTAGTGGAGTGGGCCTTAACTCAAATTATATATTGGTTGGTTACTTCACAAGCTTTGTGCCATGATTGCCTTACCATATGCTGCAGGCAAGACATTGTTTATGGCTGACTTTGTGTTTACTTTTGTCCTTTGGTGGTATGTCAAGTACCTTCCTGCACCTAAGACAATTAGGGTGAAAACTCTATGTAGGCATGAGCTCTACTCCTCTAAGCTCAATGAGTTGTATAGGTGCTATCTGTAGCAATGGGGTCTTGCTGTGAGTTTCTGAAGAGCAGCATATAGTCCTTGCAACATTTACACAATGAAGCATTACTCAGCTGTTTTTTCTTTTAAAAAAGAAAATCATGAAAAATGCAGGTAAATGGATGGAACTAGAAAAAATAATCATCTTGAGTGAAATAGCCCAGACCCAGAAATACAAATATAGTATGTATTCACTTACATTTGAATATTAGCTGTTAAGTCAATGATAATCCATTGAACCACAGATGTTGATTAGGAATAGAGTAAAAGACCAGGGGGCACAGATGGGTCTCTCTAAGAAAGAGAAATAGAATAGCTAGTTATGGATGGATGGGGCAGCCTGGAATAGGTGGATCAAGTGGGGAGGGAAAGATGAGTGAAAGAATATGGGAGAGACAGTTAAAATTAGGGGCCATTTGAGGCGTAATATGGAAATCTAATACAGTAGAAAGTTCCTAAAATAATCACATATCTGAAAGTGATCTAAATGATATCTCTAAATAATGAGGTAGACAGAATCCCAAGTGGCCATCTCTTGTCACTAAATAAGCTTTTATTACTAGGATTGAGTTACAGCTAATTGAATTGTTGGTGAAAAGGGTCTTAAGGAAATCCCCAAACAATCCAAGCTATAACCAAATTCTTAATATAGGACCATTTTTGTCTTGAGAATATTATGCTAGAAACATGGATGGATAGGTGTGGGTCACAATTTATTGAATATTAAAATATTCATAAAGTTTAGTGGTTTCAATGGCAGTAATTTGTCAGGATGGTAAGGATAGTTTGGAGGTCTTTCCACAGAGGTCAGACACAAAATACATTTCCATGTTACTTAGCTCTCTCTCCTTACTAAAGGGGATTAACATTTACCTACATAGATAATTTTTCCTATCCCACATTGTAATTGCAGATAGTTCACTTTAGATAGAGCATAGGATATAAACTAGAATGCAAGCAGTGGAGTTTTTAAAGAGTTTTATATTATTATGGAATGCATGAGAAACATAAATGATCAAAAGCTTGGAAAACACAACATCCATTAACAGAAAATGCTAAGGAGAGCACGTATAACATTCAGTTATTATTCTATTCTTCATGAAATACTTAAGAGAGTAAAATTTGAAGGCTAGTATTGTGCCAAATACAATAATTTCTCTGGGTAGCCATACTCTATTGAAAAGGTTTATACAATTACAATCAGAAGTACATGCCTATCCATTCTTGGAAAACTACAAGATTGTGTGAAAGCACATTGTAGGCACATCTAATACAGCATCTCAGAATGGCCAGGGATGAATGATAGAAATTACTGGACCATGTGCAATATCTCTGTGTTCTATGAGAGCAGGAGAGAAATGGCAGTTGTATGGAAGATCCAGTCTAAAGGTACAGAGAAAAGTTCTATAAATAAACTGAAGTTAGAAAAGATTTGCAATCAAATGGCTTTAAAGTGATGGGTGAAATATTTGTATGAGAAGAAATAATTTTGAAACATGATGAGTCTGAGATGCATGGAGAGGGCCATTGAAATAGAACAGGGATGAGTTACCCATTAGCAAATTCTAAAATTTCTAAAGAAATTTGCTCTTACTGATAGAATGTAGACTGCCACTGGTCTGACTGAAGTCATGCATGACCTGAACATGCACACTCTGCCTCCAAGGGAGTTAAATTTTTATGCTAGTCAGTCATGTGACAAATCTAGAGAACTGCTTATAAACTGTAAAACCTAAGGTTTCCCATGCAAGTTGCTCTGAGACGTGGCTCTCTGACCCCTCACTAACTAATCTTTAAAAATTAATCTCTCCAGATACAAATGAGGGCAATGGGTGAGGGTGGAAAATTCAGGAAAGAATTGAAGATGATTTATCCACATTAATTTTGAAAGGGGATAGTTAGTCTAAATAGATTGTACTCACTTCCTTTTCCAAAAAGATTTGATTCCTGCACCAATATTCTTTTACTTTCTTTTGCAATTTTAAATATTCTTTTTACACAATTTAATAACACCTCTTGAGAATCTATTAAGTGACACCCAAGGTGTTAAACATTGAACTACAGATGTCAATCAACCACAGTACTCTGCCCTTGTGGAACTTCAGTCTAATGGGAGAGATATAAAAAATGATTTTAATATAGTATGTATTAAATATTAATTATTTTTTAAGAACACAGATATACACATGTCTACCCATGTGCCATGACTATCAGTACATGCATATTTTATTTATTATTTATTTATTCATTTTTCATCATGCTGGTTATTGGACCCAGGGCATAGTGTGTGTGCCTTTAATATGATAAAGTAAATGTATAGCCAAGAAAGTCATGAGCCTTGTACTTTTAGCAGGCTTTATCTTTGTTATAGAGTGTCCTCCAGAAGTAGCCTTCTGTAGATGATACTTTTGAAAATTTAGCTTTAGATCAAAAGGTTTGTGATGGTGATGGGGAGATTCTTCAGGGGGTAAAATTATGCATTGTAACCAGAAAATATTATTTTGATCCCCAGAACCTATGTAAAAGAACCTGGATGAGGTGGCCTGTGGCCAACAGTAGTGACACAGAGACAAGTATTGCTGCCAGCATAGTTGGCAGCAGCTGGAAGTTTTCCTGTGTCCCAGCTGGCCAGCAGTAAGGACACATCTCTCCCACTCACATCCCCATGTAAATATACAGAGGCTTATATTAATTATAATTGCTCAGCCATTAGCTCAGGCTTGTTACTAGCTCTTACACTTAAATTAACCCATAATTCTTATTTATGATTAGCCACGTGGCTTGGTACCTTTTCTCAGTTCTGCCTTGCCATCGTGCTTCCTCTGTGTCTGGCTGGTGACTCCTGACTTAGCTCTTCCTCTTCCCAGAATTCTCCTCTTCTCCTCACCCTGCCTATACTTCCTGCCTGGCTACTGGCCAACCAAATTTTATTTATCAACCAATCAGAGCAACACATATTCACAGCATACAGAACAACATTCCATAGCAGTCAGCTGATGGAAAGATGAACATGTGCTTTGCCTTAGTTCTAAAAGTAAAGTCCACATATAACACCACACAATTCACTACAGTGAGTACCTTATGCCAATGTGTTATTGTATATTTTTATTTCTGAAACATTTCATGCTTATTCACCCCTCAGCATTAAAAATTAAAATTTCAATTTGTAAGTGCAGCAATTTCAAACAGTTCTTCTAATACATTTATTCAGGTACTCAGGAATTCACACACATAATTAACTCTAAACTGCAGCATCAGCTCACACACACATTTTTTTCTATATACTCTGTGTTTTCAAGAACTTGAAGTTCTTTCCTAGCTGTGGAAGATATGATCATATTTTCAAAAAAGAGAAGAGTGAAAAGAATATAATTATATTTTAATGAAACTATATATTTAAAAAAGGAATCCCAACTTTCCATTTTCATGTTTTTGTTATCATAAAACCCAGTTGACATTCTTTCTGGAAAGTGGATTTTATCAACTCTCAAATGGTTTTTCATGAAATTTAAGTCAATCATATTATTGAAATAAAATACTCTTTAATAATCTAAGTTTCCATTCCTCTATGCCAATATTAAAAGCTGAATTCTATATGTGTTTTGGTATTCTTAATTTTCTGTTTGCTTATTTCAGTTTGGAACTTAAGACCTGAAAACTAAAGAACATGAGGTCAGATCTCTCGCTGGGGACAGTCCTGATCTGCAGCCTGTTTTTGCCACACAGCCATGCTCATTCACCCACATCATTTATATGGCAGCAGTTTTTCCATAGGGGCAAAGTTGATTGTTCTTATGGAAACTGTAAGGCTCAAAACAACTTCCAGTGTTTACTGTCTGGCCCTTTACAGAAAATAGTTTTCCAACTCTCCTTAAAGCCTTGGCCAATTTTACATTTTGCTTTTAGTAAATGTCTATACAGTGTACCAAACAGTCGAGACAAGCTAAGATGTTTGTCTGTGATTTTTTACTGTGTTTTAGACAGAAACTAAAACCTGCATTAAAGCAAGTTGTCAAAAGTAATGCTTCCTTCCATCTCTCCAAGAAATGCCTGAACTACAGGTGGTCTTAAAAATGTCTCAAACACAACAGGAAGCAAACCAAAGAGAAAAAACTTACAAGATCTACTTTTGGAATTTATGGGCAATCACAAACTATTGATATGAACAATAAAGGGTCAGGGTTTAAATGTACACATATGCTTAAGGCAGGATGACTTTCCTCCATTGGAGATAGCCCATTAGAACTGCAATGGGAGCATCTTGTCTCATGTTAATATACATCTACATATTTCTTATTATTAATCTTAAATTACATTTCATAATTGTTAAGATCAATCCATGTGAGTCTATTTAATGGGTAATAGGGATTTGTTAAGATATAAATTGAGGAAATACACTCACTAAAACAAAACTGAGTAAATAGCTAAAGTTGTCCTCTGTTCTGACCAGGAGTGAATCCACCTTCTACTTTGATCAGACCAGGAAGCAGATGGCAGGGATAAGTGACTGATGAATTTTGCCAATAGGTTAGACAATCACTCATATATCCTGCTTCACTATAATGTCTCAGAGACTCTAGGCCTATAGGCTGAAGATAGATGGCCCAACATTACAAAGGAACTTTGGATGACTGTCCAGACAGCCAGATGTCTCTGTTATTTCCAGAATTATGGAAATAACTCCTTTCAATGCACATCCTGTTTACTTAGGTAAGATTGTATCCTTCTGGGGTCTTTGATATAGTTGAAAACTAGTTAGTTATAATTCTTCCTGGTTATGATAAAAAATAAATTAGCTATGAAACTTTACACTCACAAATATAGGATAGAGGATAGAATGTTTCTTTAATTTTGCCAAATACAAATAGACTAGATATTGTAACTATAATTCTTTTTTGATAACTGTTTTATTATGTGTGATTTTACTGGGTTAAAGTTAAAATCTTCCTTTTTGATTAGACGGAAAAGGGCAAGTACTGTGGGATGTCTTTCTGTATGCTGTGAATATGTGTGGCTCCCACTGAATGATAAATAAAGCTGCATTGGCCTATGGCACGGCAGGATGGAGCCAGATAGAAAAATCCAAAAGAAATAATGAGAGAAGAAGGGTGAGGTGGAGGAGACATCAGCCCAGAGTCCAAGGAGTAACAAGATACCAGCAGACCAGTAACACCACAGCCATGTGCCAACATATAGATCAATAGAAATGGGCTGAGTTAAGTTATAAGAGCTAGCTAACAAGAAGAATGACCCATAGGCCATACAGCTTTTAAGTAATATAAGCCTCTGTGTTTACCTGGCACAAAGAGTTATGGGACACAGGTGGGAGAGATTCGTTCTGGCTGCAGGGCCAGGCAAGACTAGAGAAAATTCTGGCTACACATAATCTTATCTAATTAATCTATTTTAAGCAACCATCTTAAATTAAATCTGAATGAGGCAAGCCATTTTATAATCATCTATACATAGCTAGGTATACACAGCCATGGAAAACTACATATAACTATAAGCAACAGGTGCAGTGATGCATATGAAATCTTACACATTATTTATCTCTCCTTCCTTATTAATATGTACTTTTGTGTGCATTATGCCCTTTTTCTACATTATTACTTGAAATGAGCAGATATCCACTCACAAAAGCCTTTGTGTTATCTTATAAATTGGACTGATTTTCTTTCTTCTCATAGTATCCATTGAGTAGACCTGGATGGTAAAAATTTATACTGAGAGCTTCAAAATACAAAAATGATGTGCATAGAGAGAAGTCTATGTGGGCTGCTAAATGGGAGCATCTGCCTCTACTCTAATTTGTCCTTTGAATGTCCCTAAGTGGAGAAAATATTTCAGACATTGTTGACTGATGACATCAAAGCACCACTGCTGAAGAGCTCCTACCACAGCTTCCAGTGGGAATCATGTCCTGGTACTCATCTTGTACATGAAATCATCATCAACAATGAGCTGCCCTAGGAAATGGTCACTGGTGAAACTCAAAAACTATCCTAAAAGAATTTTTAGTAAATCTTTTCCCATTTGATCTCTCCTTTAGCACTTGTCTTTCTATATTACAAACTGTACAGATTCTTCTGCAATTTCCTCTGTTTATTCTCTTGATGTTACAGCTATGAAACACAGGGTGTGTAGTTATTCCCTCATTGGGAAGAGAGGCCCATTCTTTGGTTACATACAGAAAGTATTTGATATTTTAATACACATTCAATATATATATAAATCAATTTAACTCTAAATAGGAGATGGGCTGGCGAGCCAACAGAGGAGGTATTGTATTTATAATTTCATCCTACCATAGAGCTTTTTATTTATTTTTTTCATTTGTCTTTATTAAGAAAATTTCTACTCACTCCAATGCAGACCCCCCTCCTCCCTTCTCACACCTCCCAGACCTTTTTCCCAAGCCACCTATCCCCCAGATCGAGGTCTCCCATGAGGAGTCAGCAGAGCCCAGCACACTGAGCCTAGGCAGGTCCAAGCCCCTTCCCACTGCACCAAGGCTGCACAAGGTGTCACACCACAGGCACCAGATTCCAGAAGCCTGCCCATAGACCAGGGATAGATCCCAATCCCCCTGCCTGGGTGGCCCCCAAATGGTTCGAACCAAACAACCGTCTTCCATATACAGAGGGCCTAGTCCAGTCCCATGGGGGCTCCACAGCCATCAGTCCACAGTTCATGGGCTTCCACTAGTGTGGCCAGTCATCTCGGCACGTCCTCCCATCATGATCTCAACATCCCCTGCCTGCAGTATCTCTCCTCTCAGCAGTTGGATTGCCAAAGCTCAGCCTGGTGCCTGGCTTTGGATCTCTGTGTCTACTTCTATCTGTCACTGGACAAAGGCACCATAGAGCTTTTTAAATGGGAAATTTTCTCCTTTTTCTTCTATGTAGGGCAAATAATTTTTAAAGTATTATGAGAGATGGAAATACAAAATTAAACACTAAAAATTACATTCTACTGAAAGAAGGACAAGAATTGAAGAGAAAGAACAACATGGTCCTTCAGAGATTTTCTAGAATTTCCATTGATAATATGTAGTACTCTCATCTAAAAATTAATTAGTGAGATCATATCTCAAATACATTGTGGGCAACATAATAAATAGAAAATGTGCTTTCTTGACATTAATCATAACTAGAAGACTTTTTAATAATTTAATTTTTTCATGTCTTATTTTTATCATGTGTCAGATTATTCATACTTTTACATTTTTATTAACCTATAAATAATGTATTTATGTTACAAGCCTTTTATAGTTTCTATATTAAGAGATCTGATTGTACTTTAGATATCCCCTGTATTTTTCATTAATCTATGACTGCAAACAGTTGCATGCATACATTGATACAGTTATTAACTAACAATATTATTAGTCATATCAGCCATATGTATTAAAATTATCTGACTATATCTTCCTCAACTTTTAAGTAAAGTTTATTAATGATGATGGTGATAAAATCTGAATTCAATTTTTAAAACATTTTCTAAGAAGCAACATAATGCCAAATGTTTTACATATTAGAATGTTCTTTAACCTGTGATGAAGCCACATCCAGCTAAAACTAGAAAGCAGAGAAGATCATACATCAAAATGTATTTTAAGCACTTTCCCTACTGGACAGCACAGCTTGGTACCTTAGCACTGTAGAGTACAGGTTGCCTCACTTTGAAATTCAGTGAAATTTACAACTTCAGCTCACTACTCCTGCCTGACATCTCATGAAATAGTTGTTCAAAAAGCTACCAGACTGGGAGAAGATGAAAATAGAATAAAAATTGTCTACTAGATGTGCATGATGTTTATATCATTAAGAAGTTGAAAAGTGTGAGTTGAACCATGGTTAAGTCAAGGACTGTGTTTCCAGACACCACCTCTTCCATAATGGCCAAGAAGCCTTTAGTTCCTCTCAGTCACAATCACCACAATGCATTACTGTCAAGTTCTAGGCACTAATGAAAGTTCTTTCTCACATCTAAGCTTAACTTTCTTTTATTCACATTAACCTGTCACTGTTGCAAGTATCCATTGGATGTCATAGAACATACAGAGGTGCATCTATGACTCAATTTAAGGAGGATCCATCACCTAGTAAAATTATTCCATAATCTCTAAAGACAAAATTCTGAAATCCACAATTCTAATGATTGGAATTTCGGTAGATCAATAATCCCTTATATGGGATCTGGAAACATGGCTCATAGAAAGAATAAAGGTTTGGTTTACAACATCCACATGGCAGATCACAACTGTCTGTAATTCCAGTTCCAAGGAATTCAGGCCCTTCTTCGGGTATCCTCAAACACCAGGCACACTAGAGGTAAACATAGCTCGTAGGCCAAGCAGTCATATACATAAATAAAAATAAAGTCTTTAAAAAATCCAAGTGCATGAAATCCTGAAAAGTGAAACCCCTGAAATAGAATTCTGGCAAATATAATTTTGAAATTCTTCAAAAGATATTTTTTTGCATTTAAAAGGAGATATATTTGAGAAACATTACAGAAGACCTCATAGGCCTCTTGAGAGAATTTAGTGATGATAGCATACATATTTGCAAGACTAAACACACAATAATGCTGACAGTTACATGGGCATAACACTTATGAGCAAAGGAATTGTATTTATAAAGAAATTCATCCAAAAGCAGAATGTATAAACACTTATCACTGTAGCCAACTGTTATGCAAACCCAGCTTTGTAACTGTGGTTACAAAGAATTTACATTTTAGAAAGCAAGAAATGAATGATCATAATTTTCTACATGCTCTAAAGACTCAGAAAGAGTGGAAGGAAATGAATTTGAAAAGCAATCAGAAACAAAGGGCAGTAAAAAGTCATCTCACATCCCTACCAGCAGTCATGGGCTCCATGTCCATGTGGTAAACCCATTCTTTGCTCAAGACTCAAAAATTTTTGTCAACAACATATTTTCTGTCCTATGTGAGTTTGCATATTACGATAAGATTTTGGAGTTCACACTTTGATAACACAAACTATAGCTTGAATTACTAAAATGGTCTTTTAATTAAAAAAAAACTGAAGACAGATATTAGGGTAAATTCTGGAAGATCAGAGAGATAAAGGAACAGGCTACTGCCATGTCTCACCTGGCCAACTCCACTGAATGTCTCTGAGTCCTCAGCCCAAAGCTCTCCAATCAAAAAGCCTTCTTGTCTCCTCATGCCTTATATACCTTTCTCAACCTAGCCATCACATCCTTCCTAGTGCTGGGATTAATGGCATGTGTGCTTCCCAAATACTGCTATTAAAAGCATGAGATCTCACACGCTAGGATTAAATGAGAATGACTTACAAATACTGGAATTAAAGGTGTATGCCACCAATGCCTGGCTCTGTTTCTCTCCTAGACTGAGTCAATGTCATGTGGTCCAGAGTGGATTTGAACTCACAGATATCCAGATAGATCTCTGCCTCCTGAGTGCTAGGATTGAAGGTATGTGCTATCACTCTCTGGCCTTTATGTTTAATCTATTGTCTTGTTCTGTCTTCTAATCTTCAGGCAAATTTTATTAAGGTACACAATATATCACCACAATGAACAACATAATATAAGATGAATTTGTGCCTGGGCCATGTTGTCTATCTCATCATAGTGTAAGAAATTTTTCTATAGAATTTTCATCCCACAATCCAAAAGATCCCAACCCAAAATATATAATTTCCCTGAATTTTGATGCCTGTCATCAAGATCTTAATTTTGTTAGATCATTAAGTGTTTTTGAAAAGTTTGACAGGCATATAAGGATGAATATTATTAAATACTGATGGATGATCTCCAACTTTAGCTGTACAATTTTAAAATATGTAATTAAATAATTTCTGCAGAAAACAAATTATGTACCCATCTGTTCTGAACAGCTTCTTTTTAATTTTTTATTATTTAAAAATTTCCAGGATGTTGTATCTAGAAAACTTGTACTGCTAGATAGAAATTTCTCCACATAGACAAAACAAGAAATAAAATAAATAATAAAATCCCAGAAGTAAAACATCAATGATAGTACAGTTAAGTCTTACAATGCTCCTTTCCCCAGCAATATTCTGCTCATATTAGTCTAAATAGATGTAAATATTGATGAAATTCTTTTCCAAACCTCAGAAAATGAAAATATGGAAAGCCCTTATTTAAAGCAAAACAGAGGAAACCCCTTTTAATGCCTATGATGGAGAAGTTTTATTGGCTTAGTTTTAATTGTTTTTTAGTTTCATATATTCCTGTAATTAATTTTAGTCATTTTCAGACTAGTCCCATCTCTTATGGCCCCTCTCCCGATGGACACTTTCTCTACAAGTCACCTACCACATATTTTCATAACTTTCAAGTGCAACCTACTAAGTTGCTTTCATGAGTGGCTTGGAAGTTATTTCCTAGAATATAAAGAACCTATCTGTCACTACTCCACTGAAGAAAATGGCACATTTCCCTCCCAAACAGTTACCTGACAGTAGACTGTCAGGGGGAAGTGGGACCTCACGGGCCCCTACCCTTCCATGATGAAATTTGAGGGACCCAGTCCTGTTCAGGTCTTGGGAAATGACCAACAGGTGCCGTGAGTTCATGAAAGCAATGGCTATGTCATGTCTGGGCAATATTTTTTTATTCCATACCTTCCAGTCCGTAGATGATCTAACCTGAACACTGGCTTCAAACACCATTGGTTGAGTTACTGCTGATAACACATCACCCAAATATAATAGCTTAAAATAAAGCATTTACTATACCCTCATAACTCTGAGCATCACAAATTTATCACTGATTATACAAGAGAGGTATTCTTCTTGTTGCTGTGACAAAATACCTCACACAAACAACTTAAGGTGAAGAAAAAATTATGTTGGCTCACATTTCAAAAGCTTTAGTCCATAGTTCTTTCTTCCACTCATTCTTGACCAATGGTAACAGAAGACACCAAGGCAGGAGAACATATGGAGAGGGAGGCTGTTCATCTGTAGAGACAATAGGTAGTGAGTAAGTCATCAGAGAACAGATACAGCCTTCAAAAGTACATGGTTGATTACTACTTCCTCCAATAAGGCTTGACCTCCTAAGACAGGGTCACCAGCTGGAGATCAAGTTTTTGGCATATGAACCTAAGGAGATATTTCATATTTCCACAATTACAGTCAGTCAGATAGATGATTTTAATTTGAGTAATTTACTGGGATACCATTTAGCTGTGAGTTGTAGTAGAAGGTTATGGGAAGGCTCAGCATTAATTTGTTTATGAACAAATGTATGGGTTCTTCTCTATGAGGCTATTTCTCAGGGCTGCCTAAAAGTCCTCACATGATGCCACTTGGATTTGCCCAGAATCAATATCCTGAGAGAAAACAAGCCAGAAACCACAGAGGCCTGCAATACAACTATGAAGGAAATATATCATCCCAGTTGCCACCATGTTGGTCACAATGACCAGTCTTAAGACTCTGAGAAGACAAAGATGAGATGCAGATTTGGAGGCAAGGATTACGGTCCAGTGTACACAAGGCTCTTTAAGGTGCATTTCTTAAGTACATTCCCATGGGTTCAATTTCTCTTTTTCCGGATACTTGCAAAACAAGGTGCAAAGTGATCTATCCTATACACTGGGCAAACAGCACACCTAAAATCCTCCTTGAGATAAGGAATTCTACATTTGGCTCTGCTGATCCTGTTGAGGTAAAATATGATTCTGTAGTTTAGTTAAGAAAGCCTAGGAGCTGCACGCTATTCTTTTTAGTGGACCCATTGTCTACCTGGGTATTTTGCTCTAACACAATTTTCCAGAGAATTTTACTCCTTTAAGCTTTATCTTCAGCTCACCCTTTTCCTAGAAATGCAGAGCTCTCTCCATTGTTTAGAAGCCATTTCTTAAATTCACATCCTTGTATCATTTATTTCCAATACCATTAAGTACCAGCTCCTTTACATGAGCAGTCCTTCCCATAGCGTATGCTTCTCATTTCAAATTTTATAACAGGTAGAAAGGATTAACTGGGTGGCAACTCTAAAACTGGATGGAAATGTCCTTAGCCACATGTTCACACAATTTGTTAGGAACATTTTTGTATTTTGCTTATTAATGTAAGCAAAAAAATATGGCATTCATTGAAGGAATTTCTGTCACAATGTAAAAACATTTCCATTTTCCAATACTTCATTTTGCAAAATGATTTTCCATCCCTTTCTTTTCTTTTGTCTAATGTACATGCTTGTACAATTGTAGTGTGTATGTGTGTGTTTGTGTGTATATGTGTGTGTGTGTGTGTGTGTGTGTGTGTGTGTGTGTATGTGTGTCTGTGTGTGTATGTGTGCATTTGCCCATGCACATGTGTTCAGGGACACATAAAAGCCAGAGGTTGGCTCCAAGTGTTTTGCTCAGTTACTTTCTTTCTTGGTTTTGGAGACAAGATCTTTCATTGAACCCAGAGCTAGCTAATTTGGTAAAATGGCTGATCTCAAGGATACCCCTATCTTTGCATCTTTATCTTTGAGCTTAAGTGTACTGTCCTTCTTTTTCCAAAATGATTCTTTTTATTTTAATTAATTTGTTTCAAGGGTCATGGATTTTCTACAAATTTTCCTTAAAGTTCTTCAAGCTTTTCTAACAATTCTATCAAAGTTCTCCTAGAAAAAGCTTCGGAATATTTCAGTAGTAGAGGGCTCACCTAACACAAACAAGCCCTGGCTCAGTCTACAGCAACACACACTGCACAAAACCCCCCTAACTTCTGGCCACCACCTTGTTCTATACTCACTCCTAACTTTATAGAGTGTTTCTTATGTATTTCAGTGTTGGAGATTGAATCAGAGTCTTACTGTGAGGCTCTAGGAGGCCAGACCATGGCAAACACAGGACCAAGTATGGCAAACATAGTATCAATAAGCTTTGCCTTTTAGCCTTCTCCCCCTTGCTTAATGGCAAGATTACATTACTAAAGCTAGTCACCAAGTTCTATTCCCTTATTTGACCAGTAACTCATTCCTGAGATTGATCAGCAAGGTTCAACTATCAAAATACCAAGGTCCAGTAATCAAAATTCATTATTTTGACTAACCTAATTTAGTTACCCAATCAGAAGTTACCATCATGTCCCACTTCATTCTAACACAAACCTCCCCCATTTATCTATTAAAATTGACACCTCCAAAGCTATTTGCTGCTGTTTCTGCTGGATTCAGATTCAGCCACCTTGTCTATTTGCCTTGCTTAATAAAGGGTGTCTATATTTGATTTGTTCTTCAAAAATGGTGTTTTGGTGTGGTCTTTGACTATTCTGGGATCCAGAAGGGAGCACCCCACTGAATCTGGGTCCCTTCACATACACTGGCTCACTAAGCACTACACTGAATTATATCCTGAATCCATGTATTTTAAATCACAGCACCCCATTTTTATCATCAAAACCTATATTGATGGCTACCAACCAATTATTCTTAAATTTAGCAGCCTAAATATCATGAACTCTTATTATATTTTACCCTTTTTGAGAGTTAGGAACCTAGCAATAGCTTTTCTGGAAGGATTGGCTGCTCTGAAGGACTTGCCTTCAAGATACTTCAATGATAAGACTGAAGACTTAGATTCTCATTAGATATACATCTCTATATACTTTTCAAATCATCCACATAACTTGTAGTATATTTCTACCAAGTGAATGAGACAAGGGACCACAATTTAAAAAAAAAAAAAAAAAGCCACAGTGTCTTTTACAACATTCCTTGACAATTTCATGTGTCAACATGGCTTGGCCAAGTGGCCAAATACTTGGTGAGCTCTTTTTTCAGATAAAGTTTTGGATAAGATCAAAGTGTGAATTGACTATGAGTGAACCTCAATTAATTGCAAGTTCTGAATGACGCTTGACTTACTGTCTACCATAAAAGTATGAACCAATTCCTTAAAATAGATATCTTCATTCCCTTTCTACATGCCTATCTTGAGTGTGAATCCCATAGATACTATTTCTCCAGGATTCTGACTAATACAGTAAGTTGATATTAGACATGGTATAACATACATTTAATCATATTCTATGAGTCACACATGCCAAACTTATCAAAAATGAGGAAGAGGAGGCAGGAAGCATGGGAGACAATCTTGAAATAAAATACAACAACCGACTGTTACCTGAATTTATATTTCTGATGTCAAACTCTGTCTTAGAATGCAGACATGTAACCCCAATTTCATACTTAGTATCTATACATTTATATCTAAGCATTTCAAACTGAACAGTGTTCTTGACTCACTGCCAACACCACCATCTGCTCTGTTAATCTATCAGTGTCCTCAGTGACAGCCAACAGTAGTTCTGATTATTTCACTACTTGGGACAAATCTTAGTTCTTCCATCTTATACTCCAATGTTGATCCATGAGCCTGTCAACTATACTTTTTAAAACATCCTGATACAAATCATTTTTACATTGCACAGCCAAAGTACCTATCATTAGGCTTCAAGTCCATCATCATTTCATGCAAATTGAATCAGAGGAATTTTTTCAGTCTCTTCATTTTTTGCTACAAGAAAGAATGTATACATTTGGCAACAAAATTTGGAAGGCTGTTTATATTTTAATACATTCCTTTTATCAGTACCTACACAGAATGAGTAACAGCTGGCATATGGTTTTAGAGAAGATGCTGATTTTGGTACCTTAGTATGATGTTCTGAATGTGGCTCTTGCATGATCCAGTGAAAGAATCGAACTTTTAAATGGATTTTTCCTTTTGTTTTGTTCAGTCCCTCTTGAACTCTTTGTCAACCACTGTTTGGCAGTTTGGATGGGGAGGTACCAGCATTCATCACATTAAAATGCACATGCAAATGCACTTTAATGTGCAATGTACACTAAAAAGCCTCCCTCTGAAATTATATGGCCTGGCTTTACAATGCAATTTTAACATTAAGACATTTTTATCACAATAGAATTACCAACTCTAATTTGTTTATTTCTTTTTTTCAACTATCAATTAGTTTTAGGCCAGACCAGCAAGTACATTTTGGGGGGCTTTATTAATGGTGTAATGGGAAAATAATTATTGAGATGAGTATGGTTTGAGCCTCTGCGTTTTCAACAAATAGAATAAACAGGATGGAAAATATTTACGTGTTTACTTCAAGCTCAGCATGGGGTTTGAGTAAAATCCTCCTTAGGGGCTCTTAATGTAATTGTACTTTGATAAGTAAGGCCCCTTAGAAGAAATGAACATTCATACTTCAAGACATAGACTAAACCTATCAAGGATATTACAGAATCAATATTGCCTTATTTCTATTTTTTTTTTTTTTATAGTTTTCCCTCTAGATAACTTAGGTCAGCACATTTGTTATCTACAGATGTATAAAATTTCCTCTAAAATGAGGAATCCCAGAAGATCACTTATCATCATACTATTTCTCTGGACCAGGATAAGAAAGTACATTAGGTGTCTGACTCTAGTTCAACATCCTTTGTGGCATTATCATCCAGATGTTGGCCTGGCCTACAGTCATTCACTCTGATGATCATGGTTCTTCACTGGCTGTTGGTGGAATGTCTTTCCCATTAGGACACAGGCTTCTTTATAGGACTGTTTTTAATGCAGCAATTTGCTTCTTGCAGAGAAAATGTGTAGGGTGGGGACAGGTCTGGAGAGGGAAAGGGGAAGTGGGACAGAGATCAAGATACAAGTTACTGTCATTTTGTTATAGATAAGCTGACAGTTAGCCTTGCTATTATTGATATTATACTATGCATGTATCCATTGGAAGTACAGAAGTGAGTCTACTGCCAGGTGTGATAACATACACCTTCCTTTAATCCCCAGGAAGCATAGGCAAGTGGATTCCCATAAGTTCGAGGCCAACCTGGTCTATATAGTGAGAATGTCTAAAAAAATAAAATACAATTATCATGGCCAGAGAAATGGCTCAGTAGTTGAGACATATACACTGCTCTTGAGAAGACCAGAATTGAGTTCCCACACCAGGCAGCTCAAAATCACCCCTGATTTCAGAGAGTCCAGCAGATCATGTGTGGGCACTTGCACTCACAGATCCATAGACAGGCAAACAGACATGCAGATGCTTAAAAATAGAATCTTTTTAAGAACTGAGTTTCCAACTGCAACTCCAGCCCACACTGGAGCTGAACAGAATAAAGTCCCATCTCTTGACTAGAAAAGTTTCAAATTATTTGTGACTGGCAAGATACTTAGAACAATCTTAGTGATGTCACTACACATCAGCCCAGGTCATTCCTTGTCCCTATCCTATGTCGCCCCTCATGTGTTCACCAAGCCTTTTCCTGGATAGGTATCTGCTGAAGAACAAGACCCTTTGCCCCTAGCTGTGTAATTCTCCTTAGCTTCATATGGTGTAGAATATTTGCTTATGCTGTAAAGATGTGTCTTTGCCTAAGGAGTCTTCTCATTGGTTTAATAAAGAACTAAATGGCCAATTGCTAAGCAGGAGAAATAGGCAGCACCAGTGGGCAGAGACATCACTGGAAGAGATGCCAGCCAGACATAGAATAAGTAGGGCACACATAATGGGGTAGAGGTAAAGCCACATGGTAGAATGTAGATTAATAAAAATATGGGTTAATTTAAGTTATAAGAGTTAGTTGAAAACAAGCCTACACTAAAGGCCAAGCTTTCATATTTATAATAAATGTCATTATTTGGGAGCTGGTTGGTGGGACAGAAAATGACTTGTTACATGCATAGTCTCACAGGAACTCATGGGAGTATGAAGCTACAAATTTATTTAATATTTATTTATTTTCATTTTATGTGTATGAGTGTTTTACCTGCATGTGTGTATGTCCACCACATGCATGTCTCGTACCCAAAGAGGTCAGAAGTGGACATTGGTTACTTTGGAACTGGAGTTACAAATGGTTGTGAACCACCATGTGGGTGTTGTGTACCACAGCTCAGGTCCTTTGTAAGAACAGCAAGTGTTTCTTATCTGCTGGGCCATCTCTTCAGTACCAAATATTATTGTAAGAGCAATTTTCTTATGGTTTTCAAGGCAAACTCTAGAGCTAAACTCCAGTTTCAATCCTGGATCTTCTTTTAATTCCTGTTTTTAAAAAACAAAAACAAAAAAGCCCTTTATGTTCCCTTTAGTTTTGAAATTGAAAACTATAGATTCAAATACCAAATGAGAAGTTTGTTGAAAGAATCATACATTTTATTATCAAATTCCTGGAATGTGGTCAAGTAGTAACCACATAAATCAGATACAGTAAATCTTTAATAATAACAGTATTTCTTTACTGTGATTATTGCTTTTAATGAAACTGCACCATCAGCCAGGGGCAGTTATAATCTATATATTGGGCGTTTATTCCACAGACATGGATTTAGTGGAGCTCTGCTGTAGGTACTGTACACTTAATAATGGACAAAGTTGGTAAATCCCCTCGCTTTAGGAAGCGTCTCTGTTTTGAGGTCTCTGCTCTATCATTTCCAGTCTTCTCCATTGCTTCAATAAGAAAGGCTCGGTGGTACCAATAGTTATAGTTGTAGCTCAGAACTTGCCTGGCATGCATGGGACTCTGGGTTTGATTTCTAGCACTGGAAAAAGAAGAAAGGCAGTAACAGAGCTCCTGAGAGTGACTCTGATGATGCAGAGTAGCTGCTGCTGGAGTGTGTTTCTGTCACCAGCAATCTTTCTGCTATCTTGTTCCATGTGGTCCTGAAGTGACGCAAGTTTGGGCTTTGATAAATAGTATCACATCACTAGCCGTACTTTCCTTTCAGAAACTGAAGGAACTTAACAGGAAACATTAAGTTTCCCACTTAAGGTCATAAGTGCTTAAGTGATTTTACTGAGGTGTCAAAATGGTACTTTTATCTTTTGAGGTATATTAGTCACTTTTCATCCCTCTGACAAAATACCTTCCAAAACAAATTAAAGATGAAAGGATGTCTTTGGACTAGGTTCAGAGGTTTCAGTCCATGTTTACTTGGCTTCAATACTTCTGGGTCCATACACTGTATGTTAGAACATGAAGGCACTGAGCATGTGTTGGAGTAAAATGGCTCACCTTGTGATGAACGGGATGAGGAAATATAGATAGGAATGAGTCAGGAACACGAAATCTCCTTCAACGACGTGCTTCAAAGACCTGCTTTTTTCAACAAGCCCCACCTCCAAATTTCCACCACATCCCATTAGTAATGTTGAATTATGAATCCATCAACCTGTTAATCCACTGAGTAGGAGAAAGCTTGAATGATACAGTCACCTCTCAATGATTACATTCTCGAGATCCAGTTGGGGACCAAGACCTTATTATGCACTATAATCATTGTTAAGATCTCTTGTTAAGATAAGCACTCTATCTCCCTTTCCATTTATCACATTTAAATCAGTTTTTGTATGAAAGGGAGACTTCCAAGTGACAAGTTCAATGATCAAATTTCAATGTAAATGGCTTCCCAAGAGGCATGTAGTGTAATTTTCCATTATTCCAAAACATACTGTGCAAGTATCTTTCAGGTTCAGCCCTAACAATTGGTTGTAAAACAAATTTGTTGCTATGTTTAAGGGGCAAGCTTCCTCTCTCCATTTACATGTGCACTATTTCAGACTGGTACGTTCTACAGTGAAATATATCTCTTCCCCTTGCGTCTACTCTCCTCCCCTTACCCATGTGACCAAAAATGACATTTCTAAAAACAGACACATACTGCATCACTTTCTTGCTTAATGTCTGTAGTGGCTCATCCTCCATCTGTATCTCATCAAGTAGGCTTCATCACAGAGATGTATCTCTCAATGTTACCTTTAAGGCTCATCACAGTCTAGTTCCATTAAATAATTGAAAAAAATCTTTTTCTTCTCATCCATGTGTTTTTAAAAATTTGTGAACTCTTCCAGAGTATCTGAGTTCAGCTTCCAGAACCAATGTCCAGTGTCTCACAACTAAACTGCAAGTTCAGCCTCATGGGATCCTACACCCTCTTCTGGACCCCAAGGGCAGCCACACACACACACAGACACACACACACACACACACACACACACACACACACACACACACACATAGTTCAAAAAATTAAAATAAAATTTAAAAAAGCAAGGCCTTTATATCCAACTCTAACTTTTCTTTTTGTATTCCTTGGTGCCTAGACTAAGGCCAGCCTGCAATGGCATATATACCCAGAAATGCTGGTTGAAGAAAACAGTGCTTTTCTGATGAGCACGAGTCCATGGTTAAAACTAAATACCAATCCCTAACCTTCTAATACATTCAGCTGGAGTGAAAGTCGCAGCACTTTACAAATGCTGAAGCCAGTCTCAGCCAGTGGCCTCAAACCACTTTAGAATTTTGTTTCATTGATAGACAATATGCAAATATTCACTAAACGTATGGCAAATATTACCCAGTCTGAGATCAAAGCTGTGAAATAATGATTCGAAATCTGAGAGAAGTGACTTCCTAAATGGTAAATGCCACATTTCTTCTGTTCTCTGGCTTGATCAACCGATGGCTGAGCAGCACAATTAATAGCTACTATTTTTGTAATGCATGTGAAAAGCAATGTTTTGTCTAGCTCGGCGGGTGGCACTAAGCTAGAAAAACACTACTTATTTCGCATTATCCTGACACCAGTCAATGAAGCCATCAGGCAAATGAAACTGCTTTGGTGATAAAGCAGCACAGTAATTGAAAATTGTCATTCTTTTTTTTTTTTCCTCTCCCCTAGGAAAACCTGAATCTTTCATTTCGATCTTATTATATCACCAGAAAGAAATGAATATTTATGAAACAAGAAAAAAGTCACAGCCTGGGTGTTATTATTCTCAGAGAACCATATATAATGAAGAAGAAGAGTAAAACAACAAATCAAATATAAACCCCCCTTGCTGTAGGAGCATGGCCAGATAGGCGTTTTGTCAGTTCTAAAACAAATGTGCTGCAAGAATGTGAGAGAAAACGCATGCTGGTATACATAGCATTTAACTGCACAGACATGTGTTCTGTTACATTAGAACCCCTAAGTTACTGATGGAAGATGAGGACTTTCTGAACCAGCCTGAGGTCTCACTTAATGGTCTCAATTCATTGATCATTTGGGCATAACTTTGGCCCACAGAACAGGATCGATGTTATCCTAAAAAACTTAGAAACAGAATTATGGCTTAAGACAGTAAAGGGAGAGGTCATATGTACCTTTGTCTTCTCCATACAATTACAATGGATCATGTAAAAAAAAAATCAGAGTAAGAATAAATTCATATTTGTCAAAATCAAAATGATTTATAATTAGAAGAGCAAAATAATAATTGTGAACAAACTCAGATGATATAAACCTGATAATGCCTAACTACTAAAGAAACTAACCAAAGGTTCATCAACATTTGAGAACATAAATAAAAGACAAGAACAGATATGCATAAAGGAACACTTGACTTCAGATTACAAGCTAGGGAGACTCTGCTTACAATGATACATTTCTCCTTTTTACTTCAGAGTGAACTAATGCATGTGTGTTTCCTCACTGGGAATCTGTGAGACTGAGGTACATCTAACAGTAAGGCACCTAACAGGGGCAAAAAACTCATGTTTTGCAAACACCACTGTTTCACTGTGGTGAACAAAAGAATGGCTATGCATGGCTTGATCGTGGTACGTTGGCTGAGACGAGGCTCTGACATTAGATAAACTAAGTTAAAATCTTGGAGTCATGTTTCATAGTCATGCCATAGTTATCAAGAGAATTAATTTTGATGAACCAAAGATCCCAGAAAGAAGCCATATCTACGCTAAGCTACACAGCTTATATAAAGGCTAATTAGCTTATTGCAACTTCAATGATGATAAAAAGGTTTGAATGTTGCAGATCCAGATCCAGTTTGTCTTAGGTTATCTTGGCTATCTTAGGTTAATTTGTGCTCACGGGGCTAGAAACTCATATGTGACTGTAGAATAAACTATTTCTTTTTCCTTTTGAATTAAGATTATGGTTTTCACATAGATACTGATAAATATGACATATGACAGTTGTAGTATTGTCCAAGCATGGTTACATACACTGATGACTATGATGTCACTGTGCAGTGTGATCTTACAACACAACTTCAATATATGCAGTCTGCTTATGGCTGAAATGTTCTTATGCAGCAAATGATCGTGTTATTTGGCTTGAGCCCCCATAACAGAATGTAGACCGGATGTCTTAGATGAAGATCAGAATTAATATTCTTATAGTTCTTGAGGCACAGAAGTCTAAGATCAGGATGTTAGAAAAGTCAATACTTGGTGATAGCTTTCTTCTTGGCTGCCTTCTCTCTGTGCCTTCACAAGATTGTTCAGGGGGGGGGGGGAGAGAGCCACCAATCTTAACTATATCTCAGGGCCCCACATTTGTGAACTTATCTCACTTTAGTTCCTTGATGGTCCTACATGTAGTTAGTTGTACTGATGTTTAGCCCTTCAGTATATTAGAATTCTGGTTAGTGGAGATGGGTAAAACACAATATGCTTATATTACCTTCTCCACGCTCTAACTCCAAAATATGCATTAGTAGAGGAAAAATAAAGACCTTCCTGTTTACTATAAGGCTAAAATTAACTAATGCAAATATAGTACTTAGAATAGGGCCTGATACTTAGTAAGGAACACATGGACTCTGTTAGCCTAATGATAACTTTATATTCATTGATGTGGTAGTTTGGATGAGAACAGCCTCCATAAGCTCACATATTTGAATACTTCATTCTCAGTTGGTGGAACTGTTTGGAAAGGATTAGGAGATATGGCCTTGATGGAGGAGGTATGTCACTAGGGGTGGGAGTTGAGTTTTCAAAAGTCTCCAGTCTTCCCTGCATGCTCTCTGCCTCTTACCTTCAGATCAAGATGGGAACTTTCAGCTGTCCCTGTCATCATGTGCTTCCTCTGCCATCATGGACTCTAACCCTCTGAAACAACAAACTCAGACTAAACACCTTCATTTGTAAGTTGTCTTGGTCATGATGTTTCACCACAGCAATAGAAAAGTAACAAAAATACACAGGAACTAAGACTTCCTGGATTCTCTGCTGTTGCTTATGCGAAGCTTCATGCCTCTGCAGTCTTGGTGTAGAACATCAAGACAGAGATTTCAAATACACCCATTATTTATCTGTTAAATTGATGGAGGGAAATTCCAGATAAATCTCCATTTGTAGGAATGATTCATGAATTCCCCAGAAAAAAATGTGAGGCAAGGGTGGGAGAAGCTAGATACAAAGAAGCTGGCAGGAGAATTAAGCTTGGGACGCAGAGACATGGTGTAAATACAGTAACATGGTGGCTTGAACGAAAACGGCCTCCATAAACTAACAGGGACTGGTATTACTGGAGGTGCGCCTTGTTGGAGGAAGTGTGTCACAGGGTTGGGCTTTGAAGCTTCAGAAGTTCAAGCCAGGCTGTGTCACTCTTCTTACTGCCTATGGATCAGATGTGGAACTCTCACATCCTCTCCAGTATCGTGTTTGCCTGCATGCTGTCATGCTTCCCACCATGTTTCTTGCCATTCTGATAATGGACTAATCCTCTCAATCTGGACCATAAGCCAGCCACAGTTAAACATTTATATAAGAGTAGTCTTGCTCATGGCATCCACCCCTGTGGATAATAACAATAGTACCATAACTAAGACAGATGGAGACCAATAGCTTTGCTTTTCTCTCATCTCTCAGAATGATAGTTTACTATGCATCAGTTTATAAATTTCCAAATACTAGAACTCAATGTTAGTCTACACTTCCAGATAAAATACACGGAGAATCAGGTATCAGTTCACAAAACAGTGTGACCCAACATTGACCCTGCAATGACGCTTGCTCTATAGGAGCCATTCTCAGTCAGAGGCCATTGAGTACTCAGGGAAACCAAGAGCCAGCAAAGCATTTCATGTTACCATCCCCGCCCTGCTTTCCAGAAATACTGCTGCTCTTACAAGTGCTTCTGAGGTTCTAATCGTCCACCTAAAACAATAAAAGGACAAGTAGCATTTAGGTTCATTGGCATCTGTCTTGTCATATTTCACATACAGTATCAGTTTGGGATTTTTATCCAACCTCATATGGTGACAGTTGTTTCTATGTTAAGAATGAGAATACTGGGACATGGCTTACATTACTATTCCTCTGTAGACTGCTATTAGGACTCATATCTTACATAAAGATACATGTATTTCCCACTAGGTATGCTCATGTTATATATAATTCAGAGGGAAAACATTTCTTTAAAAAGAAGAATGATCAGTGGTTCTAAGCGAAACCACCAGAACTCTTGCCATTGTGTTCCAATTAATTTCTGACTGACCATGGCTTTTATTTGCCACATATGCAGGTCCATGCATAGGACATAAAATATTCAATATAGAAAACATTCAATATAGAAACAAGGTATTTAAATGTCTAAATGCTACGCATGAACTATGTTCTCTAATCTTAATTATTTTTAAAAGTTAAGTTATAATTCTAGAACTTGAGATTTTTCTTAGTCAACTTTATCAAAAAACTAATAAAATCCATCATGGATTCTATTAACTTATTTTTTTCTTTTTTGCGCATTTATTTTTTATTCTCTTTTAATTAAACAATTTTGAGACATTCTTAATGAATGCTGTATTTATATCATTTCTACTCCTTCCATTTCTCTTTCTAACTCCTCCTGCACCCTCCCATCTACCTCTTGAATTCAAAGTCACTTCTTTAATTATCATTGCTACATACACACACACACACACACACACACACACACACACACACACACTCACACTTACTGAGTCTTTTTAGCCTTGCTCATATGTACGTGTGCTTACAACTGACCACTTGGGATTAGTAACCTATCATCAAGTTCATTCCTAGAGAAAACTGACTTTTCCCTTTCTCAACAGCCCTTGAATACCTGTAGCTCTTCATCTGGGGTGGGGTCTTGTGAAATTCTCCCACCCATGTTGACATGTCAACAGGTGATGTCATTATTTAGGTCTTGTTTATACTGTATTGTTGGGAGCTTATGGATAGCAATATCTAGAAGACACTAACTTGCAGTCGACTTTTTTTTTAAGATTAAATTTCACCTTCCTTGGCAGAGAGCCCAACATTCTAGCATTATCTTATTGTTTGTTTTGCTTTGTTTGCTAATGCACTGTCACTGTAGGAAGACTTTACAACTTTTAATGAGTTCACATCTGGTTTAGTTTCAATAACATTTCAGGCTGCAAATGCAAACAGCTTTTTTTGAACTTCAGCAAAAAGTCTCATCTTCTAATAAAGGCCGACTTCCATATTCCAATCACAAATGATATAGGTTCGAATAATAATAATTATTATTTTCATTATTTTTATTATTAAATGACAAAGAAGCCAGATATGGTGACTTGGAAAGTGAAGGCAGGATAAGCAAGAATTTAAGTCTAGCCTCAGTTACATAATTAGTTCAAAGGCAGCCTGGGCTACCTTACACTCTAAGGAAGAGAAAGGAGGGTGGGGAGAAAGAGAGAGGGGGGAGAATGGATTAAAGTAACATTGAATGTTCATTAATGGTCCAGAGTGGAGACCTATCATTCCAGTTGAACAGGTAATCACCTGACCAAAGGACCACCCCTCACTACTTGGGATGGCAGATCCACCTAAGCCCTGCTGAAGAGATAGAAAGGATATGTATCCTTTTAATTGCATTATGTACTTTTTCTTCCCACATTTTCTGCCGCAATCAGTTTCTTAAGCCAACCAGCTTTTTGGAATTAACCCCCCAAAATTGCATTTTTTCCTGCTCTTTTTATCTCTGTTCTAAGCTTGCTTTCTTCTAAGCCTGAGCTTCTGTCTTTCTCTAAATGTCCCCTCTCCACCATGTGGCTACTTGTCCACCATGTGGCTAACTGCCATGGCTCCTTACCTTAAATGGCATGGCCTTTTCTATTTTGCATTTTCCTCCTCATGGCAGCTGCCCAGATTGACAGCCACACTTGGGTTTATCTTTTAAATTCAAACAAAATTACCCTTGAGTTTGTTTTGAGTCCATTCTTAAATTAGTTTATTCATGAGATTGAGAGTCCTAAGGGGACCCAGTTTTTTTTTTTCAGTAGCATGTGCCAACTATATGCAGACTCCCCAACATCTCTGGTAATAGAAGAAAATGCTGTAAACACAGACTAGTGATTTTAGCAAGATTAACAAGAGCTAATCTATAATTCACCTTTTCTTTTACTTGTCAGGTTTTGTGGTCTAGGCAAAAGGAAAAGTCTTTCTCAATTCTACATGCACTTGTATGTGAAGGGAGTTTTGTGATATGACATTCATTTCCCAGTCCTGTGGGACTCTGAATGGGATTTAGCTGCCACTCTGTGGTCCAATGAGGCTACTTTAGAGTTGCTTCTTCCATTTGAAAATATATGCTAAAGCTTAATACAGATCATTTTGTGGCAGCATAGCCAATTTTCTTTTATTGTTGAAAATATTCTATCATTCAAATGTGTAAAAGCCTATTTTTTCCATTCACCACTTAAGGGATATCTTGGTTATTTTGAGTGTTGGACCATATAAATACAGCCAGTAGCAGAAACACTCATCTACAGTCTTGTATGTTTTCATCCTTTCTTGAAAGGTGCTCTAGGCGTGCAAATGGTGGGTCCTAGGTCAGCGGTGCTGCGGTGTGGTGGTTTGGATGAAAATGACCCCCATAGTGCAGTGGGCAGCCGTCCAGGCACTGGCCTGGAAGTTCATCCCGGCACTGGCCTGGAAGTTCCCACCCCCAGAGGCTTCGGTAATGGCCACGCCCACAAGGGGGGCGGAGGAGGGAGGGAAGATCCAGGGAGGGCTCAGGACGCTGGAGGTAGACCAAGCAGAGTTCTCCAGAGAACACCACCGGACTGAGCCACACCTTTGCCAGACCCTGCAACCTATCCCTTCATTTGTAAGTTACCCCACAAAATAAACCTCCCTTTTAACTGCGTGGAGTGGCCTTAATAATTTCACCAATACCATAGGCTCATAGGGAGTGGCACTATTAGGAGGTGTGGCCTTGTTAGAATAGGTGTGGCCTTATTGGAGGAAGTGTGTAACTGAGGTTTCAAATAATCAAGCCAGGCCCATGGTTACTCTCTCTTTTTGCTACCAGTGGATCCAGTTGCAGAACTCTCAGCTCCTTCTCCAGCACCATGTCTGCTTGCATGCTGTCATGCTTTCTGACAACAAAAGTTGACTATACTTCTGAACTGCAAACCCAGCCCCAGTTAAATGCTTTTCTTTATAAGAGTATCCACAGTCATGGTGTCTCTTCACAGCAATAAAAACCCTAAGGCATATAGTTTTAACTATTCACTTCCAAAATTCATTTCTTTACCAAAGTGCTAAGATGTGGGCCTGTGTGAGGTCATTAAGACCACAAAGGCTCTTTATTCATGAACAGGAGTAAAGTCTTTGACAAAGACTTTACCCAGTGTCTAGCCATTATTACTATCACCAGATACAAGAAGAATTTGCCAGTTTGATCTTAAACTTCCATGCTTCTAAAATTAAGAAAATATTCTTGTTCTTTATAAATTTTCCACTCGGACATTCCATTATATCCACACAAGTGAGTAGAGACAGTTATGAAACTCATTTTCACAGTGACTACCATTTATGTTTCCTCTAGCACTCATCAAGAATCCCTTCAGCTTCTCAGTTCTCCATTGTTGGTCTGTTAGAGCTTTGAATTTTAGTGAATCTGATGAGTATGTGGTCTTACCTACTTGTTTTAATTTGTAATTTCCTTTATAGCATACAGAGAACTGTCCAGATTTGTATTTTCTTTGGTGAGCTTACCAGAGGCCAATTGCTGAGAGGCTTGGTTCTTGGAGGATGCTATTGAGAAGTGCTTGGGCTTTTAGATTAAGCTAGGGTGCTACAGGATGTCTTTAGGTCACTTGAACAATGAGAGGGTAGATCCACCTTTCTTTCCTCTTACTGCTTGAGATATGAGTACTGGTATTACTTCCATGAGGAGACACACTCACCAGCGCCCCAGTTCAGGCAACTGCCTAGTTTCGAGCTTGAACCTATAGAACCATGAAGAAGTTGAACCTATCTTGGCCTTTCAGGTAGCCTGAGTTAGGGACTTGATTACCATGATTTAAAGTTAATATGAGGAAATTTTAAAATGGGGTGATTTGTTTTCTTCTTGTTGAGTTTTAAGACTGTTTTGTGCATTTCAGGCATGCGTGTTATTTGGATATATATTCCAGAAATACCTTCCTGAGTCTTTTCATGTCTTTCAGTATCTTAATAGTGACTTTCTCAGTACAGAACTATTGAATTTTAATAAATTCCAACTCATTGATGTTTTATTTCATGAAGCATGTATTTGATTTTAATCTGAAAACTAATTCTCAAATTCAAGGTCACACATTTTCTCCTATAACTTCTGTGTGTAGCGATTTGCATTTAGATCTGTGTTCTTAGTTCATTTATGCAAAAGATACTATATCAAAATGTAAAGTTTATTGAGTCTTTATGAACAGTTGTTAAACACACTATTGTTTCTCTACTGAATCACTTTTGCGCTTTCAATGAAAATTTGATCTCTGTATGTCAGTATATTCCTCAGAGATCTATATATTCTTTTATGCTTTTATTTAAAAACTGGCTTTCAGTTATGATAACTTCTGAGGAAGTTTTGAAATCAGGCATCAAAATTTCTCAAACTTTTTTATTTGACTCATTCAGACGATTGATTGAGATAACTCAAGGGGAAAAATCACTTGCCATGCAATATTTACAATCTGAGTTCAATCTCTGGGACCACTGTAGAAGAAAACCAGCTTCTACAGACTATCCTCTGACATTATACTAACACGAGTGCTTGCAGTCACATATACACATCAGTATACACATGATAGTACTCATAGATAATGATCACATATACATATGAAAATATTAAAGAACTTGTTAAAAGTCTAAATTCCTGTGAAAATTAACTTATAGAGATACAATCATTGTTTTATGTCAGTGGTTAACAATTGGAGATAGCTTCAGTGTTAGGGATCCCAATCTTACCTGTTATCTTTTCCATTCAATTCTTGTACCCCATGTAGTACAGACCCATGCAGGCCCTGTGCATGTTGCCTTAGTCTCTGTGAGTTCATATGTGTACTGATCCCTTAGAAGGCCTTGTTTCCTTAATGTCCTCCATTCTCTCTCTCTCTGACTCTGAGATTCTTTGTGCCTCCTCTTCTAAATGGTTTCCTGAGTACCAAGGGAGGGATTTGATGGAGATATCCAATTTAGGCCTCTCACTCTCTGCATATTATGTGGCTATGGATGTCTGTATTTGTTCCCAGCTGCTGCAAGAGGAAGCTTTTGTGATGATGACTGAGCAAGGCACTGATCTATGAGCATAGTAGAAGGTCATTAACAGCAATTTTGTTGCTACTTTTTAATTTAAAAAGAACAATATTATTCTAGGTCCCTGGGCTTTTTAGTTTCTGGTTCTTTGTCACCCAAGAATATGAGTTTCATCTCATGGAGTGGGCCTTAAGTCAATTACATATTGGTTGATTACTACCACAAGCTTTGTGCCACAATTGCAATAGCATATCTTGTAGACAGGATAATATTGTAGATCAGCAGTTCTCAACCTGTGGGTTGTGACCCCTTTGGGAGTCAAACAACCTTTTCACAAGGGTCACCTAAGACCATTTGAAAACACAAATATTTACATTATAATTCATCACAGCAGCAAAATTACAGTTATGAAGTAGCAGTGAAAATCATTTTATGGTAACTAGTCACCACAACATGAAGAACTGTAATAAAGGGTCACAGCTTTGGGAAGGTTGAGAAACACTACTGTAGATTAAAGGGTTTGTAGCTGGCTTTGTATTTACCTTTCTCCTTTGATAGCATGCTGAGTACCTCCCTGTACCAAAGACCTTAGAATGAGGACATGAAAGCTCTATGTAAGCACCAGCAAGACTTCTCCATGTTCAATGAGCTGTGATGTGTCTCTTAAAGTTTCCACTGTGTCACAATAGAGATGCTGTGGTGAAAAAACCTTTGACACACATGTTTTTGCTAAAAATTCTAAATCTGAAATGTAGCAGAATCTCAACTTTAAAACTATGAACAGATTCTGTTCTTGTTCATTTTTCTTTTCTTTGACTTTTTAAGATTAACATATACATATATATAATTTATATATAATTTATATATATATATCTCATCCATTGTACATGCTACCAGGCTTAATTAAGACATCTTTGCAGAAATAGATAATGTACTTTGATAGTATCCCCCGTCATAACCTATAATAGTAACTATTCTGTTGCTACGGTGAAACACCATGACTAAAACTGACTTATAGAAGAAAGCTTATTTTGGCTCACAGCTCCAGAGGGTGAGCCCATAATTGCAAGGGAAGCTTGAGAGCTGACAGCCTGAGAGCTGAAAATGAAGAAAGTACATCTGCAAACATAACACAAAGCAGAGAGCAAACTGAAAGTGGGGTAAGGTTAAAGACTCTCAAAGTCCACCTCCAGTGACATAAGGACGCTCGCAAAGCTCAATCACTTAATAGCTCAATAACATCTCTAACAGCACCATCAACTGGGGACCAAGTATTCAAATACCTCAGCCTATGGAGCTGTTTTTGTAGTTAGAGTTTTCCTGCCTGGCCCACAGTCAGGACAAATCTCTCTTACCCACCAGTCCCACAGTCACTCAGACCCAACCAAGTAAACACACAGAGACTTATATTGTTTACAAACTGTATGGCCGTGGCAGGCTTCTTGTTATCTACTTCTTCTATCTTAAATTAACCCATTTCTATTAATCCATGTGGCTCGTGGCTTACCAGTACCTTACATCTTATCATGGCGGCAGCTGGCAGTCTCTGTCCCTCCAGCCTTCCACCTCCCAGCATTCTCCTCTTCCTTGTCCCGCCTACCCTATCCTTCCTGCCTGGCTACTGGCCAATTAGCACTTTATTTATTTTAACCAATCGGAGCAACACATTTGACATACAGAACATCCCACAGCATTCAAACTACTACACAACTCTACCTTCTTCTTCTCTTCACCTCCTTTCCTCATTTACCCACTTGCTTCCTATGGATAGTTCTGTTTCAAATTTCATTTCAAATATGTGAACACAATTTTATATATCTACACAAAATCTAGGATCCATAAATGAGAAAAATGTGATACTTGTCTTTCCAAGTTTGACTTAATTCACTTTTAGTGATAATCTTGAGCTGTATCTCTTGTGTTCCTGGGCTATGTCTATTGAAAGTGTGCCCTCCCTACCCTACCTTCTTTTTACTTGCAGAAAAGGTCTTTGTTTTATAGAATTGTCTGGGCTTATTTTACTTAGTTTATTCTTCCCTTTGTCCTATCAAATCTAGGAAAGAATTCTTTTTGGATCTTCATGAAATGCTTATAGGATGCCTGGAGATAAATACAACTAAGTATGGGGCTTTTCCTCAGACCACCATCCCCAAGGTGTTAGTCACTGTTACCTGAGTTCATATCAGCATCAAACAATTAATTAAAATGTCATTTCATTCTTCCTACCATAGTGTCCTGCCTTTAGCAGCTTTACCTCTACATCTAGAGATGTCCAGTGTTTCTCTGTATAAGCCTATGCCTCTACATTTTAGGGTATTGACTTATCTGAGACATCTGTTCTTTGATGAGTCTCTGGTAAAGTCATTGGTTTTTAATTTGCTGAGTTTCTCTTTTCTTTTTTCCCCTATAAATATGGGAGCTTCTTACATGTCATGACTGAAACTAGAAGTTATCAGACATAGCATTTTCTTTTTTTCTTCTTTCTTTTTTTTTTTTTTTTGGAATACTCTTTCACAACTGAGACTTTATTGGTTGAGTACACAGACATTTCAATTCTTAAAACATGGACCCAAACTCTAAAAGTCATACATTGTGTTCACGTACCCAAAAGAGCCATGTGTTGTTTCTCTTTGAACTTATTCCAGTGATGTTCCATCCTAAGCTTGTCAAGTTTTCCCTAAGACCTCACATAACAATCAACTGCTCACTGACTCCCAATTTTATGCCACATACAGTACATATTCAAAATTTCAATCTTTCACAGCACAGTATCACAATTGTTAGGAAAATGGACTGCCATGACCAGAGACAGTTCTGACAGGGCAAAGACCGAGTAGTGGTTTTTTTTAGGATACAGTTCTACTAGAAACACGAGACCAGAAATAACTGAAAATATTCCAGACACAAATGCACGACCAAGACTCCAAATTACCATTTAGTATGCTTTGTGTTGTAGGATATAAAACTAGCCCCCTCTACGGAATGTTATGGTGACCCCCGAGACAGTCACAGCGTCTCCTGATTCAGCATCCTGCTATTTTCTGGTTGTACCAAAAAATAAACAACCAGCAAGTGATTTAACCTCTTAAAAAAAATCATTTATACTTAAAAAATGGGATGAGGGGAGACTTCCTCCCACCTTTTAGAAATGTTTCTAGAGCTACTAAAAAACTCGCATTTACAAAATAGTTGATAAAAATATTCCTCTGGATTGTACAAGAAGGGAGGCGGGGACACTGACAGACGCGATGGATGGTTAGTCGGACTTGGCTTCTTTCTCTTCTACTTCAGAAGCTGGACTCTGGTTCTCAGTCTCTCTGTTTTCTGCAGGCACATCTGTGGTTTGCTGGTCCGCCACCTCAGCCTGTTTGCCCTTTGCTCCCCTCTTCCCTTTGCTTTGCACTTTTTTGTCTGATGACTTATCCTTTCCCTTCTTCAGCTTCGCGTCCACCTTGGCAGGGGCGGGCTTGGCCGACAGCCTGGCAGAGCTTAGCTTGGGCTCCGCCGCCTTCGCTCGGTCCGCGCTAACCTTCCTCTTGGGCATCGTGAAGGCGCTGGGTGGGAGGCACGTGTGAGGCCGAACCTGTCACGGAGCTGCACCGCCTTGGCTGCCACCGCACGAACTCCAAACATAGCATTTTCAATAAACTACTTACACAGACTTAGTCTAGAATTTAAAAAATTCAAACATCCATGTATTAAATAGTTGGTATTCTGCCCCTTGAACTCAGCTGTAGCAGTATTTCAGTCTGACCATCATCCACATATGAGATATTAAAATCTGTCCTGATATCACTTGAAATGGTCTGATTATTGTCAGCTCTATTTAGTACATCACCAAAGTCAATGTCATCTCCAGACATTTCTTTGGCTTTGAATCTTGTTTTCTTTGGTATATTTACAGTGATTGAAGACCTGAGGTAGATTTGGTTTCTGGCCTCCCCATCTAGTTTAAAGATTCATATGTACCACCATCCATAATTTAAATTTAAAAAAAATCTAAACTTTACATTAGAAAAAAGTAGCATTGTTTTTAGACAGATTCTAAGTCACTTTGAGCTTTGGGAAAGTGTTGGTTTATGAATGGTACTCAGAAAAAAACAATCCTCATTTAAACAGAAGAGCTCCACTCATGCATATCCTTGACAAAAGATAATACAATTAGATTCCAGCCTAATTATTCCTCTGTTTTTATTGCATGTTTTATTTTATGTGGCGGTGTGTTAAATGGTAAGTATCACCTCGAATTTCAGAATCTCAGGCAGGTCTGCAATGTTCCACTCCCAACAGTTACAGAAAGATGGAAGCGACCCTCCCCCGACGTGCATTTCTCTCTCCAACTGCTAGCTCTCAAATAAACTTGTGCCACCAGAGATGAGGGATTGGTACTCTACAGTCCAATTCTCTGGTATAGAAAGAGAGCTCTGATAACATTCTTTCCAAAATGGATCTTTGAGGATTTAAGTCCTACTTTCTTCAATGTAGGACTCTTATTCGAAGAGCAAGATCATTTGATCATTGGAAAGAAGCCAATTACTACTGGTGGGATAACTTTAATAGAGATAAAGCTAGCATTTTAAGTCATGGGATTCCAGTCATATCCTTATGGGTTCTTGTCAATAATGGTATATACTGTCCACTGAGCTGTTTGCATTCTCATATATTTCTAGCTTATAATTATGCAGCTAGAAACAATATCTTCTCAGCAATAAATTTACATTATGAACCAGACTGCATTTGGGAGCATCATTCATAAAGTTTCTCCTCCTGTTTGACTCCATGAACCATTTACTTGACCTACAAGAGACAGGGAGGATGCATTCAATTATATCTTACCTACTGTGCATCACTAATTATGTACCAGTATGAGTCCTTATTGACCCATAGGAGTCTACACTAGGGAGTCTATAAGAGAAGATAAATTTCATAATAGAGGAGTCCTCGTTTGATTTAAATGAAAATGGAAAAAATTAAAAGATTTAAAAGAACTCTTTATTATGTACAACGTAAATTCTAAGAATTTTTATAATTTTCATTTGAATTAACTTCACACATTGCAACAATTTTCTCCTCATATTCCACATATAAAAAGACACAGAATAAGTTGAAAGGGGGTGTTCAATATATCACTGATAAAACCAAGTAAAATTATGAAGCATGCTCTAATAGATATGTAAAGGACTCTGTGGAGGGGACAGAAAAGTAAAATACATGCAGAACATTTATAAATACTGTTACTGTAGCTCAATTACAGAGCATATATAGGCCTCCCATCTTTACCCTAAGTAGACACATTGCTTCCAGTATTACAAGAAAAGAATGTGTGAAAGTTCACACCTCCACTTCTGCTCCTCAAAGGCATCTGTGCCCACACACTAGGATTTTCCTTCCTTATTGATGATCTTCACACAATCATCCCGAATCTTTATCTCTGAACTTGGACCTGAGATGGCATTCTTGTAGATTTTTTCCTTTTTCATTACCTAATTTCATTATTTTTTTTTTCTATACCTTTTGGTTTTGCTGCTTGCCATTTTTCAAATTTTTAAAAGTCAAAACATTTTAGGGCACCCTTATCTACTTCCCCAGTTGTCTCCACTCCTCTAAAGAAAAATTGCTGTAAAGTACCTTCTGTTTACATCAACTCTTCCTATTCTTTATGCCCTAAAATCTGTGTAACTGAGTATTTATTTTCACACTTATCTTCCTCAGAATATATCAGATCAAGATTATCAATGATTTCCACTTTGCTTTTATATGTATATAAATATGTGTATATATACATATATATGTATATGTATTTGCAAAATATATTATATATAATATATGATATATATATATATGTTTTTAAAACAATATATAGTTTTTATTTATGTGGAGAGGTGAGGCATTCAATCTATGGAGCCTATGTTGAAGAGAGAACAACTTTCAGAAGAAAGTTCACTTCGTCCACCAAATAGGTTCTAGGGATTGAATTCAGAATGCCATATTTGGAAGCAAGAACCTTTATCCACTAAGCAATCCTACTAATTAAAAATAAACTTCATTGAACAATTAAATCCCGAATAATTCTATGCACTCATAGTTGTGGAGGGCTGCTCCCACTTTTTTCCCCAGGGTGCTCTTGAGGAGGGAAAAAATGAAAAATATTTAGACAGAAGGATAGAGGGGAGAGAAACAGATAGAAACACAGGATAGCCTCGGGGGGGCCTGGATCATTATCCACTGGCCCCTTCTGTCTCCTTTAAAGGGCTTTTTATAGGAATGACAAGGGGTGGAGCAAAAGACCTCCCCCTAGCACAGCCAAGTTCAGACCCTTTCCAATCACCTGGTAACTATACACATGGTCAAACATTCCTCTAATGTAGCCCTGCTAGGTAAAGCAAGCTCAGATTTCACTAGGAAACTTTTGTGGGTCTCCAAAACTCCCCCTTCTTGATATAATAAAGGGCCCCCCAGGCCTCTCAATAGACTGTGCCTGTCTTAGGTCATTCTTGATTAATTTTACATACATATATACTTTCAGGAAGCTATCAAGAAGTAAGTTGCCATCTTTGGCTACCAGCCTCTGACAAGAGGTGATACATAGCCTAACTCAGCTCTGTCTCAGGTCCCTACTAAGAACTCACAAGCAACCACAGAGCTCCCAACAGCTGCTACACCTCCCAGTAAAGGAGTAGAGGATAATAAAGATGGAATATCCCTTTTGGAATGGGTCTAAGGTGACTACAGCAGTCTTAGCTGCACCAAGCCCTTTTCACAATGTCTCCTAACAGATGTTCAGTAAAATTTTCAAGAGACTATTTTGATTCCCAGGAGAAAACAGTCATTTCAAAACACTTCAAAGTATACACTCAGGACACCAAAAACTTTTGCTAATTATAAAGATACTTTTTAACTGTTTAAGTAGCTCATACACACATGTGTTCCTATCACAGCAGTAGAATTTCTGTACAAACTAACTCAATGGTAGGAGGCCTACCCCTTTGTAAACAGAAACAGATGAGGAGTGGAAACTTAGAAGAAGACGGAAAAGCTCCCCTAATTATGACATCTTCATTTAAGTTTTCCAGGGGCCACTGAGACCATAAAATTATATTTTGGGAGGCTTGGGTTAAAAGGTTAAATTTTGTCTCAAAGGAGAAGAAAAAGATGAAGACAAAGAAAAAGAAGAAGAGGAAGAGGAAGAAGAGGAGGAAGAACAAACAAAAGCACAAGCATAAGCACAAAAAAACAAGCAAGAAATCGTCTTCAACATCTGAGTTAATCCAATATGTGATTACAGAATTTCTAATTATTATTACAACATTAAAAGTTTTACAGTTAGTTACCCCAAATTTGTGTATGTATAACATATGCAGTTCTCTGTTGTTAAAAGTTCAATTTGGATTACTACAAGTTTTAAGCTAATTTGTGTGCAATTATGAGTTATACGTGGCCTGTTCCAGCTCCAAATATTGTTTTATTCCAAAGGTTTCTTAATTAGGTCTGAGTTGGTTTCTATCTCTCAGAATACTGCGTCTCACCCAACCAATTATCATGATTCAAATGTAGGACATTTTAACCTGAATTTGCAATCACATAAATAAAAATGTCAACTGTTCTCTGTTCAGCAGAAATTCATTCCAGACTTCCTTTGATGTCATATACTAAATCAAGATTGTTAGCATTTAAGTAACTAATGTTCTGTTTACAGCATCTACCGACCCTTGCAAAAGACTGACACCATTATTGTTAAATCCTCTTTTGTTGCCAGAACCAATGCCCAAGACTTGCCTCTGTTTTTGGAATGTTGCTAGTAACTGGTCCTTTAGGGAATCTACATCACGTGCTAATCAAATTGTCAGTGGAAGTAATCTGTGTAAATTTTGGTCCATTAGCACTTCAGATGAAGTTAGGAAAGACACTATTATCCTGTCCATTTATACCCTGGGAATGGTGAAGAACTTTCTTATCTCAAATCAGTTCTCATGGGAATTCATGAATTATTTTACCCTTGATTGGCTATTGATGTTATTTTCATGACATCCATGATTTAAGGAATTACTTTTAATTCTTCTCTTCCTGGCTTATAAGACACTTTTTTGTCTTATATGAATGCTGAATTTCTTCAAGATTTCATTGCTATGATACAATAGTTTTTCTTACAGTATTTTTATAAAATAACTACTCTTTTCTATCCAAATACTTCTTTAATTAAAAGTCTATTTTATTTTATATACCTGGGTGTTTTGCCTTCATGTATTATGTGTATGCAGCATATATGTGCCGAGTACCCTTGGAGGCCAGGAGAGGGCATCAGAGTCCTGGGAACTGTTTACATGTGACTGTTAGCCATCATGTGGGTGCTGGAATTCAAACTGAGGTTTTATTGAAGAGTTACTGAGTCTGACTGTTCAGATTTAGGGGGAGTACCTTATCATCACCAGATGATTCAGGGGAAACTGGGGTCCCTTCTTGGGTTCTTAATTTCATTAATAAAAATAATTTGAACTCAAATGGAAATTCAATAAAACTTTTATTAGAGTTTAAAAGAAATTAAAAAAAAAAAAAAAAAAGGACAGACAAGCTACCAATCTTAGCAGCTGCCCAGAGGCAAATACAGGAGAGAGAGGAAAAAAACAAAAAGAAAAACAAAAACCTATGCTATTTAATTTGTTATGGAGGGTAACCTTATGGCAGACAAGTAGCCATACAACAAATGAGGCATCACAGAAAAGAAAACACAAAGTGTTAAGGAAAGTACACTTAGAAAAAAAGAAGAAAGGGAAAATTTAGGCCTTTCTGAGTAATTCAGAAAAGTGAACAGACTTAAGAAGTCTTATGTCAGTGGCCCTGTAAACTACTCTGCTGGGGTTGGGAATTCTGGGAATGTAAATTACAGAATGTCATTAAAGGACTAATTGTTCTGCCTGTCACTTTAGTAGGTCTTAAGAACAGTTTGTCATCCAGAAGGTAGTCCCTTGGTCAGGTAATTTATCTGACCCTACTGAACTACTAAGTCCCCATCCACGCTAGAGATTGCATTCTCTTGGCGGAGAATTTTTCTCTAAGGGCCTTTATTACTGTTCTAACATCTTAATATATTGAAAGAATTTTATTTTCTAATGGGAAACTTACTTCCTCCTGAGATAGGGCTGTGCATTTGGCTTGTTAAACCCCAAACTATGATGGAGTATATTAATATAATAGCCAAGTGCCAAAATGTATGTGCATTCTTTGAATAAACTGTACTTGTTATTTTTCCTTATGTAAAATGCTGGACAACATTGATATTATGTAATTTAGAATTTTAGATCTTGATACCAAAGAACATTAATCTTGCACTTTCTTATTTTTGCTATTTCCACCTCATTTAGGATTTTAGCCAAGATTGAAAAATTCTCCTTTTTTATTTATTTTGTGTTTTCTTACTAAATCTACCGTGGAGAATTTGTGGAGTTTTTTTTTTTTTTTTTCCTGTGTTGTTGTTTGTTTCTAAATGATTTACATAGAGTCCATGTATTCATTTTTGCAAATGAATAGTAATTCTATTTGTTTATAACTACTGTATACTTTAAGGCATCCTTCATTTAACGTATGTTATTGCGTTTCATCCATATTACTTAGTCCAGTATTCCTGTTTTCAGCTTCTACATAGCATGAGTTACAACTTTGAACCCAGAGAGAAGGTATAAATAAGAATAGCTAAAATTTGAAACAGAATAAACAAACTTAATATCTTTACAAACATAAAGGGGTAAATTATCCAGGGGAAGTAATGAGAATAATTTTCATCTAAGCAGGTGCTATTATGCAAAAGTGCAATTAGAGGCCATGAAGGGGTTCCTTGAGGATAACAAACACTTTCTCACTTCAGGTTAACATAATATGGGAGGTTAGGATATGGGAAAATCAATAACTACTAACGCCACTCCAGGCTAGTGAATTTCGGGTCCTCTGTTTCAAAAACTTGAAAAGTAACTTGAGAGATGAGTTTCAAAAAGGAATTTTATGGTGGGAGCTTACGTGAAAGGAAGCAATCAGAGCTCTTCTATAGCAAGAGTAGTTCCCAAGGATGGGCTGCCACCAAGAGTCCATATTGTGGCTTTCCTGGGCTGAAGTATGGGGGTGAAGTGGCTAATGCAGCCATCTCACATGAGTGTTCCTGCACCTCCCATCTCAGTGTTAGGACTAGTGTTTTGGATACACCTTCTGGGGCAAGTGAACTATCTGATGGCACAGAGGATCCAGGAGACTACATTTATTAACATGCTGTGTAAAAGAAGAAGAAAGACAAGAATAAGAAAGCAGAACATAAACCAGTATCCATTATTATTATTATTTTATTTATTTATTTATTTATTTATTTATTTATTTATTTATTTATTGGTATTTCTGGCCTCTGGCTTGGACAGAACTGCTGACAGAACAAAGGATATTTTTGGCTTCTAACAAGGACAGAACTGGTTATCAAGGACAAGAAGTAGAACTGCTCATTTTCAAGCTCCCAGGGAAGAAAATGCCTGTCTCATTTGTTTCTTCTGCTCTCATCAGAATTAATATTCTGGGTGGTGATTAATAAAAAAAGTCATATATTAATAAAATAATCAGGCTGTCTTGGTAAACAAAAGTATACTATGGACCACAAATGTTTAGAATTTGTCAACAAATAAAAGAAAAAATGAAAGATTCAAACAAATAAGAAATAGTTTCCTTATTTAAAGCAATATTAACATTTTAATAAGAAAATTAGAAACTACATCACCAGAAAGCATCCAATTATTTGTAGTCCGCTTATATACAGACAAAACCTAGACTGGAATATATATACTCCACATTATACTAGGAGTTTACAATTGTGTAAACTGAAGCCCAAATAGTCTTTCAGTTTAGAAACCAGAATCTTGAGATCAGGCATTGATATTTGGGATTGCATGCAAACATTTGATGCTTAAAGGAACACTGCTGACTCTTCAGTAGTTACAAGCACACCCCGATCTGACAGGAGTGTGGTTTCTAACACCCATATCACCTGGCTCACAACTGCCAGTGAGCACTGAACTTGTATGAACAACCCTGCACACCCTCACACCTGATTAAATCAAAATTAATATCTCTTTAAAACACAGCTCTACTTAGAGACAATGGGGAAGCCTCAAACATTTGTGTTGCCATGTGAACATAGTATCCTACCAGCAAAAGAGGATAGCCCTCTGTCTTTCATGAGGCTTCAATTCAGCAAGTTTGATACCTGGGGATCTAATGAGATGAGATCAGATGCTCAAAGCCAGTATTAAAAAAATGACTTATTCCCAAGCTTATGTTCTCTGCTCCTGCTGTGGTTTTTCTCTAGTAGGGTCTCATTTTATCAACAGTAGAAAGTGATGGTTAATCTTACATGCCAACTTGACTGGACTCCATAATGTCCAGATAGCTGGTAAAACATTATCTCTTTGTCTGTAAAAGGATTTTCCAAAGAGATTGAAATTTGACATGCGAGAGTCAATAAAAAGATCAGTCCTTTTCAAGGTGGATAGGTACCATCCAATCCCTTAAACTCTGAATAGAACAAATGGAGAGGGATGGAAAAATTCACACTTTCTGAACTGGGGCATCCATCTTTCTTACCTTGAGACATGAGCAAACCTGGTTCTCAGACCTTCAGACTCAATCCTGGATTTACATTATCAGCATACCCTATCACTATCCTCAAGTTTTACCACCAGCTTCAAGAAAACAAATCATGGACTTTTGATTTCCACAATCCTGTGAACAAATCCTATAGTAAACTGCCAGTCATATATGTACAGACATATGTATATAGAATATAATCCAAAAATGATTGCCTGGACACAAATATTTATATATGAACATATAAAATTTGTTTCTATATCTATATGTGAATATTAATCATATGAATTTGTAAAATTATGGATATGATTAGAGATTGATATATGATTATCTTTTCATATATATGATAATTTCATCTCCTACCAGTCCTGCTTCTTTGGAAAACCCTAAGCCAGGGGAGATTATATATGGCCCAGTGTCTGATCCCCCAGCTATGACCTCCTCTGAGTCTTTGGTTTGCTCATTTGAGTTCAGCATGCTGACTGTCACCCTGCAGAAGCTGTACTGCCATCATCACAGTGTGAAGGATGGTGGCTTATCTCTGCAGAGTACCTACAGAGGGCGAACCAGGTAAACTCAAAAAGCTCCTAGAAGAAGGCAAGAAGAAGTATCTAGTGAGTTCAGAATATGCTTCTCAGGGATAAAAAACTGATATGCAATGCTTCATATTATATGCTACATGCTTTGTATATATTACCCTGAATAAAGTATATACCCATATCCTTTCTGCAGGTAGGAAAACTGTACTTCAGGAGAGGCTGAGTGATGTGTCAGTTAGTTGCTGACAGAACACTGATTTAAACTAAGGTCGATCTACCTTCTAATTTTCTCTATGCCTTATGTTACCCTGCCAGGAGCCAAGGAGAATTTACTTAGTCAGGAGATTGCTTCCAAAATGAGCTGGTGAGGTTCAGCAGGCCCCAAGGACCTAGAGGCATGTGTAATGGAAGATTCTTTGTGAACCACTGCAAATTTTCTAAACAGCTCCCTAAGCTCTGAAAAAGTCATCATTTTCCAGGCAATTTGTGTGTGTGTGTGTGTGTGGAGGGGGGGGGGGTTCATTGACAGATCCTTAAAGATTTGAACCCCAAATAAAAACCAGGTTATTACCAGCTTCCAGGGAAAAAAAGAATAAAATTTTTTTTTTTTACTGTATCAAATATTTCAAGAAGCTCAATGTGTCCTATACCTCTGATTTCCTCAGCAGGGGCCCTCAGGGTGACCCTCATACATAACTCTACATGCTTTCAGTCTTACAAAACCATTTAAAAAGTCAGTGTGGATTTCATTGGGACTATATTTAAGCTAAAGAAAATAGTGATGGGCTAGCTTTAAGAGGCAAATGAAGAGGTAGTTTGGCATGAGGATGCCCATCAGGTGGGCCAGGAAAATAATTGGCAAATATGCCTTATCGAGTTTACTGCCTTGAAGAGTTCTGGTTATAAAAGAAAATGGGAGGGAGTAGAGGTAGAGACCAAAGAGAGAAAAACATTGGAAATAGCAAGAATAGAAAAAAAAATAGTAAGGTATATATGGACAGCCTTACTAGTAGTAGACAGTGTGTTGGTCAGACTTTCAATCACTGTTACAAATATTGAAGACAAATAATTGAAAGAAGGGAAGGTTTGTTTGGCTCAGGTTTTCAGTCCATGGCTCCATTGTTCTTAGGCCTGTACTGGCCTATTAAAGGGGATGACCAAGGATATCCCTTTACTTCACAGTACCCAGGAACCAAAGAGAAGAGGCTAATTAGAAAGGTTGAGGCAAGAAACATTCAAAAGGCTGTCTCTGTTGGCCTCTAGCTAATTCCAATGTGCAAAAGATTCCAATACCTTCCCCAGCTAGAGCCACCAGGTAGGGACCAAAACTTAACACTTAAGCCTGTGGAGTAAACTTCCTATTCAGACCAGATCACTAAGATTATAAAAGTATTGTTAAGCTCCTAGAATTTCTGTCAGCAATAGGATAATGCCACCTATTGTTTCCTGAGTTAGTCCTATTCGAGGCACAGTGCTATGCTTTGGTATGCACTGTCAAATCTGTTACATTTGCTAGTTTTGCTCAGTGTCCTTGAGGTTGCTTTGGTACCTGAATGGTAATGAATACCATTAAATTTGGTCTGAGACTTACTCTTAACATTATTGAAACTTATTCTTGTGCTAGCTTGTTTCCTGAGACATGCTTGCATCTGACACATAGAACCTTATTTCCATTTCTAAAACCTGACTCTCTTCCCCTACAGGGAGTTGATAACTTAAAATAAAAGTAAGCCAGTGCATAAGAGTCCAATTGGTTGTTCTCACTGTTCCCAACATGAGTAATGAATCAGTTAAATCCTTTACTGTCTCAAGAAACCACCATCTGTTCTTGCCTTTAATGGATGTAAGAGATGTTTCAAGAATTTCCAACGGGAAATCATCCTGGTGTATGTGGAAACCAGCTGGTAGATTAGTGGGTCAGCCAAGCAGATGGTATCAGGGCAATTCGGCATCTTGGGCAGCTGTTGTCCAACCTGGAAAAGTGACCATATCCTCCACCACCCAAATAACATATCTGCCAGCACAACTCAAACTCCCAGTGTTCTCATATCAAATAGAATGTATTCTGGAAATAGATGTGGGGCCCAGGAAAGGAATGAGGCAGAAGGTGCAAAATCATCCTTCAAATTCTACTCTTACTACAGAGGGTAAATTACAGAGCAGGACACAGAGGGTACAGGCCATTCTGGGAAAAGCAAACCAAACTTTGTCAGCTAATCACAAACTTCAGATGGCAAGTTTTCACCATGCAAGAGTTATTTTGACACATGGATTTGACTAAATGTGCAAGAATTTTCTACTTTTATAGGAATTTTTAGTTTTTGAAAGTCATTTTGTATGTTATGAAAGTGTACATGTGTCTGGTATATATATATTTATATGTGGTGGGCCTGTTGATGTATGTGAAAAGGGTATGTGTGTACATTACCCATGTCACAATCAGTAGACAATATTGAGTTTGGTACCCACTTTGCACATTGTTTGAGAAAAGGGATCTTTGTCGTTCACCTCAGTGTTTGTCAGGCTATCTAGCCCAAGATATGGTGGGCATTTTCCTGTCTGTATAGTTTGCCATGCCTCACAAGTACTGAGATTATGTATGTGTGCCACCACAGGTTCTCATGTTAATTACAGAGGTTCTATGCTTTTATAGTACATGCCTTACCCACTGAGCCATCTGCCTAGCCTGAAAGCTTTAATATTTGAAGACAAGATCTATGGTATATTTACTTTGTGCCATTTCTTGGCTTTACAGTGTAAGTAGGACATATTTCTTGACTTACTATTGGTTATAAATCATAGATTTAAAAAAAAATCTGTGCCTAAATCCCTATGATATCTTTAGTAAGTCTTTGGCAGTTTTGATCCCAGTTACTATTACAAAAGAAATCAAAGATTCATTATGCCTGTGTTATGCTATCTCATTTTTAATGTTAGTCTGACTATTGGATGCCATGATCAGAACATAACATCATAGCTCTCTCTTCCCTGTTTCCTCCACAGATATGCATCAGAAACCATACACAATATTGGATAATATTTTTTCTAGACTATGGAATTCAATATAGAGCAAAAGCCAAATAATTCCTTGTTCTTATTACCTAGAATGAGAACTGATGTTAAATAATTTATCCCATAATGAGTGGATCATTCCAATGGTGATACTGTGGGAAGCCTTGAGAGCCCAACATTTGGTGTAATATGGTCCTAGAGAAGTTGGGATTTCTTTTTTAGGCTCTAGTCTCATCAAAGAATAATTTACAAATGTACTTAAAGGAAGTTCAAGGACAAATTCATTAGCATTTGAGAGAAAACAACAGGGTAGGCAAACTATGAAATTCATAACATACCCTGAAAAAGGAGAAAGAATAGCCACACAGCAGAAGGTGAGTACATATGTGGTGGATAGTTTCAGAGAAAATGTGAGAAATTCCATACTGTCAAGGAAAGCATGCCAAAGCTTCCATCAGTATCTGACACAAAGATACAGAAAACAAGGTAAAAGAAGAATTATGCTTTTCTGAGTTAGGATGCAGAAAGCAGACAGGCTACAGGGCAAAGGTTCTGCAGTACTGCCTGATAAATGTTTTTCACAGAGGAGAGTGTTGATAAGAAAGATAAGTACATCATATCATTAAAGGAATAATTATTCCTCCCATCTCCTTAACATGGCTTAGGTAAATTAGCCTTCTTGAAGAGTGGTCTTAGTGGCAGGTAAGTGATGGGCTCACTTGGATTGATGCTGAAGGGAGAAGGCAATGGCATACAATTTTCTAATTTTGGAACACATCAGAATGCTGTGTCTTCACCCAGGGACAAAGATAAGTCTGTTCTTTACAGAAAGAAACAGCTTTCCTTTAAGGGGTCTCAGCATTGAGATAGCCATTCTCAATGCCCTCCAATATTACTGTAACAGCAAGGTGAAAGGATAAGGCAAGTCTGCCTAAAGAAATGGGAGAGAACCAATGTAATCAAAGACACATACTAAAAGAACTACACAGCAAATACCACTTGAACAGTTTCTCATGAAAGAAGATGGTGAAAAAAAATCCAAGGGCCTAGACTAAGTCAAGTAAGAGGACTACAGATTCATTCATTCTTTGGACTTCAGAATGTAACATATCATTAATGGGGACAGTAGAAAATTATCAAGAGACCAGGAAATGAAATTGTACTGTTAAGAATTTGTGTAAGCAGTGTCCAGAATCCACAGACTGCTAGCCTTGTAATTTTTTATCCTGACCTGAAAGAGTTGCAGCTTTCGTGTGACCCAATACTTGGATCTGGATCAGACTTGATCAAGATCAACCAGAGCATCCTTTCTGTTTATTCTTTTGTTTTTGTTTGCATGGCAGGGATTGCTAGATGAAAATGACATGCACAGTGTCTCATGCTAACCTCTCAGAATTGTAGACCAGACCCGGTTTCATGTAGTGTGAATTATATTCAGGATATTACACACAAAGAAACTCACCCTAACCATAAAGGCACTTTTCTCAAACGGAAATATTTTTAATAGTCTGACAAATAACAACATGTGAAAGTGTTCTAGTTCATAAGTTCATATGACAGTCTATCATGTGTAAAGTCAGTGTGCTAGGAACTAGAGGGAGCTGGTCACAGCCATAGTCAAGATCAGAAAGGATGCTTTAAGCACCGATCATTTTTTCCACTCAGAAAGTCACTGTCATCTATCTAGGGAATAGCATTACCTAGAGTAGGCTAGTACCACCACACCAATCTGGGAAATCAAGAAGTCACCATTTCTTCCAAGTTTTGTCAAGTTATCAATTAACTATCACAATGACACAATAGCCAATCACAGTGCCCAGTTCTCAGACCTGCATATCCTAAGTGTCTAGATCTCACAGGCAATTTGAGAGCATAGTGGCTTGTGCTACAGAAGGAAGGCTATTTTACCTGCCTGATTCAGGAAATGAAAAATACAGTTACATTTTAAATTCAGCTAAATATATTTTGATCTTTTATTTAAAGAATAAAGATATTTAAGGAAAGTGTTTATATTCCCGTGTGTGTGTGTGTGTGTGTGTGTGTGTGTGTGTGTGTGTGTGTGACATCTCATATACACACACCCACAAATATATGTAATATCTAGAATTCTCAAATACCGGGGCCTATTAATTGCTCATATGATTTGAGGGCTCTTATACTCAGACTGAGAATGCTCTGCAGAGGTGGGAAAGAAAAGCTGAGCTGCA